>NW_025533499.1:850000-912500 GCF_020615455.1 Coregonus clupeaformis
TAAGCTGTACGTGGTGTTGCCCTCTCCTAGTGGGTATTGGCTAAGCTGTACGTAGTGTTGCCCTCTCCTAGTGGGTATTGGCTAAGCTGTACGTGGTGTTGCCCTCTCCTAGTGGGTATTGGCTAAGCTGTACTTGGTGTTGCCCTCTCCTAGTGGGTATTGGCTAAGCTGTACGTGGTGTTGCCCTCTCCTAGTGGGTATTGGCTAAGCTGTACGTGGTGTTGCCCTCTCCTAGTGGGTATTGCATGGCTAAGCTGTACGTGGTGTTGCCCTCTCCTAGTGGGTATTGGCTAAGCTGTACGTGGTGTTGCCCTCTCCTAGTGGGTATTGCATGGCCAAGCTGTACGTGGTGTTGCCCTCTCCTAGTGGGTATTGGCTAAGCTGTACGTGGTGTTGCCCTCTCCTAGTGGGTATTGGCCAAGCTGTACGTGGTGTTGCCCTCTCCTAGTGGGTATTACATGGCCAAGCTGTACGTGGTGTTGCCCTCTCCTAGTGGGTATTGGCCAAGCTGTACGTGGTGTTGCCCTCTCCTAGTGGGTATTGGCTAAGCTGTACGTGGTGTTGCCCTCTCCTAGTGGGTATTGGCCAAGCTGTACGTGGTGTTGCCCTCTCCTTGTGGGTATTGGCCAAGCTGTACGTGGTGTTGCCCTCTCCTAGTGGGTATTGGCCAAGCTGTACGTGGTGTTGCCCTCTCCTAGTGGGTATTGGCTAAGCTGTACGTGGTGTTGCCCTCTCCTAGTGGGTATTGGCTAAGCTGTACGTGGTGTTGCCCTCTCCTAGTGGGTATTGCATGGCCAAGCTGTACGTAGTGTTGCCCTCTCCTAGTGGGTATTGGCTAAGCTGTACGTAGTGTTGCCCTCTCCTAGTGGGTATTGGCTAAGCTGTACGTGGTGTTGCCCTCTCCTAGTGGGTATTGGCTAAGCTGTACGTAGTGTTGCCCTCTCCTAGTGGGTATTGGCCAAGCTGTACGTGGTGTTGCCCTCTCCTAGTGGGTATTGCATGGCTAAGCTGTACGTGGTGTTGCCCTCTCCTAGTGGGTATTGGCTAAGCTGTACGTGGTGTTGCCCTCTCCTAGTGGGTATTGGCTAAGCTGTACGTGGTGTTGCCCTCTCCTAGTGGGTATTGGCTAAGCTGTACGTGGTGTTGCCCTCTCCTAGTGGGTATTGGCTAAGCTGTACGTGGTGTTGCCCTCTCCTAGTGGGTATTGGCTAAGCTGTACGTGGTGTTGCCCTCTCCTAGTGGGTATTGGCTAAGCTGTATGTGGTGTTGCCCTCTCCTAGTGGGTATTGGCTAAGCTGTACGTGGTGTTGCCCTCTCCTAGTGGGTATTGGCTAAGCTGTACGTGGTGTTGCCCTCTCCTAGTGGGTATTGCATGGCTAAGCTGTACGTAGTGTTGCCCTCTCCTAGTGGGTATTGGCCAAGCTGTACGTAGTGTTGCCCTCTCCTAGTGGGTATTGGCTAAGCTGTACGTGGTGTTGCCCTCTCCTAGTGGGTATTGGCCAAGCTGTACGTGGTGTTGCCCTCTCCTAGTGGGTATTACATGGCTAAGCTGTACGTGGTGTTGCCCTCTCCTAGTGGGTATTGGCTAAGCTGTACGTGGTGTTGCCCTCTCCTAGTGGGTATTGGCTAAGCTGTACGTGGTGTTGCCCTCTCCTAGTGGGTATTGCATGGCTAAGCTGTACGTGGTGTTGCCCTCTCCTAGTGGGTATTGGCTAAGCTGTACGTGGTGTTGCCCTCTCCTAGTGGGTATTGGCTAAGCTGTACGTGGTGTTGCCCTCTCCTAGTGGGTATTGGCTAAGCTGTACGTGGTGTTGCCCTCTCCTAGTCGGTATTGGCTAAGCTGTACGTGGTGTTGCCCTCTCCTAGTGGGTATTAGCTAAGCTGTACGTAGTGTTGCCCTCTCCTAGTGGGTATTGGCCAAGATGTACGTGGTGTTGCCCTCTCCTAGTGGGTATTGGCTAAGCTGTACGTGGTGTTGCCCTCTCCTAGTGGGTATTGGCTAAGCTGTACGTGGTGTTGCCCTCTCCTAGTGGGTATTGGCTAAGCTGTACGTGGTGTTGCCCTCTCCTAGTGGGTGTTGGCTAAGCTGTACGTGGTGTTGCCCTCTCCTAGTGGGTATTGCATGGCCAAGCTGTACGTGGTGTTGCCCTCTCCTAGTGGGTATTGGCTAAGCTGTACGTGGTGTTGCCCTCTCCTAGTGGGTATTGGCCAAGCTGTACGTGGTGTTGCCCTCTCCTAGTGGGTATTGGCCAAGCTGTACGTGGTGTTGCCCTCTCCTAGTGGGTATTGGCTAAGCTGTACGTAGTGTTGCCCTCTCCTAGTGGGTATTGGCTAAGCTGTACGTGGTGTTGCCCTCTCCTAGTGGGTATTGGCTAAGCTGTACGTAGTGTTGCCCTCTCCTAGTGGGTATTGGCTAAGCTGTACGTGGTGTTGCCCTCTCCTAGTGGGTATTGGCTAAGCTGTACGTAGTGTTGCCCTCTCCTAGTGGGTATTGGCTAAGCTGTACGTGGTGTTGCCCTCTCCTAGTGGGTATTGCATGGCTAAGCTGTACGTAGTGTTGCCCTCTCCTAGTGGGTATTGGCTAAGCTGTACGTGGTGTTGCCCTCTCCTAGTGGGTATTGCATGGCTAAGCTGTACGTGGTGTTGCCCTCTCCTAGTGGGTATTGCATGGCTAAGCTGTACGTGGTGTTGCCCTCTCCTAGTGGGTATTGGCTAAGCTGTACGTGGTGTTGCCCTCTCCTAGTGGGTATTGGCCAAGCTGTACGTAGTGTTGCCCTCTCCTAGTGGGTATTGGCTAAGCTGTACGTGGTGTTGCCCTCTCCTAGTGGGTATTGCATGGCTAAGCTGTACGTGGTGTTGCCCTCTCCTAGTGGGTATTGGCCAAGCTGTACGTGGTGTTGCCCTCTCCTAGTGGGTATTGGCTAAGCTGTACGTAGTGTTGCCCTCTCCTAGTGGGTATTGCATGGCTAAGCTGTACGTGGTGTTGCCCTCTCCTAGTGGGTATTGGCTAAGCTGTACGTGGTGTTGCCCTCTCCTAGTGGGTATTGGCTAAGCTGTACGTGGTGTTGCCCTCTCCTAGTGGGTATTGGCTAAGCTGTACGTAGTGTTGCCCTCTCCTAGTGGGTATTGCATGGCTAAGCTGTATGTGGTGTTGCCCTCTCCTAGTGGGTATTGGCTAAGCTGTACGTGGTGTTGCCCTCTCCTAGTGGGTATTGGCTAAGCTGTACGTGGTGTTGCCCTCTCCTAGTGGGTATTGGCTAAGCTGTACGTGGTGTTGCCCTCTCCTAGTGGGTATTGGCCAAGCTGTACGTGGTGTGGCCCTCTCTTAGTGGGTATTGGCCAAGCTGTACGTGGTGTTGCCCTCTCCTAGTGGGTATTGGCCAAGCTGTACGTGGTGTTGCCCTCTCCTAGTGGGTATTGGCTAAGCTGTATGTAGTGTTGCCCTCTCCTAGTGGGTATTGGCTAAGCTGTACGTAGTGTTGCCCTCTCCTAGTGGGTATTGGCTAAGCTGTACGTAGTGTTGCCCTCTCCTAGTGGGTATTGCATGGCCAAGCTGTACGTGGTGTTGCCCTCTCCTAGTGGGTATTGGCCAAGCTGTACATGGTGTTGCCCTCTCCTAGTGGGTATTGGCCAAGCTGTACGTGGTGTTGCCCTCTCCTAGTGGGTATTGGCTAAGCTGTACGTAGTGTTGCCCTCTCCTAGTGGGTATTGGCCAAGCTGTACGTGGTGTTGCCCTCTCCTAGTGGGTGTTGGCTAAGCTGTACGTGGTGTTGCCCTCTCCTAGTGGGTATTGGCTAAGCTGTACGTGGTGTTGCCCTCTCCTAGTGGGTATTGGCTAAGCTGTACGTGGTGTTGCCCTCTCCTAGTGGGTATTGGCCAAGCTGTACGTGGTGTTGCCCTCTCCTAGTGGGTATTGCATGGCTAAGCTGTACGTGGTGTTGCCCTCTCCTAGTGGGTATTGGCTAAGCTGTACGTGGTGTTGCCCTCTCCTAGTGGGTATTGGCCAAGCTGTACGTGGTGTTGCCCTCTCCTAGTGGGTATTGGCTAAGCTGTACGTAGTGTTGCCCTCTCCTAGTGGGTATTGGCTAAGCTGTACGTAGTGTTGCCCTCTCCTAGTGGGTATTGGCTAAGCTGTACGTAGTGTTGCCCTCTCCTAGTGGGTATTGCATGTCTAAGCTGTACGTGGTGTTGCCCTCTCCTAGTGGGTATTGGCTAAGCTGTACGTAGTGTTGCCCTCTCCTAGTGGGTATTGGCTAAGCTGTACGTAGTGTTGCCCTCTCCTAGTGGGTATTGGCCAAGCTGTACGTGGTGTTGCCCTCTCCTAGTGGGTATTACATGGCTAAGCTGTACGTGGTGTTGCCCTCTCCTAGTGGGTATTGGCTAAGCTGTACGTGGTGTTGCCCTCTCCTAGTGGGTATTGGCTAAGCTGTACGTGGTGTTGCCCTCTCCTAGTGGGTATTGGCTAAGCTGTACGTGGTGTTGCCCTCTCCTAGTGGGTATTGGCTAAGCTGTACTTGGTGTTGCCCTCTCCTAGTGGGTATTGGCTAAGCTGTACGTGGTGTTGCCCTCTCCTAGTGGGTATTGGCTAAGCTGTACGTGGTGTTGCCCTCTCCTAGTGGGTATTGGCTAAGCTGTACGTGGTGTTGCCCTCTCCTAGTGGGTATTGGCCAAGCTGTACGTGGTGTTGCCCTCTCCTAGTGGGTATTGGCTAAGCTGTACGTGGTGTTGCCCTCTCCTAGTGGGTATTGGCTAAGCTGTACGTGGTGTTGCCCTCTCCTAGTGGGTATTACATGGCTAAGCTGTACGTGGTGTTGCCCTCTCCTAGTGGGTATTGGCCAAGCTGTACGTGGTGTTGCCCTCTCCTAGTGGGTATTACATGGCTAAGCTGTACGTGGTGTTGCCCTCTCCTAGTGGGTATTGGCTAAGCTGTACGTAGTGTTGCCCTCTCCTAGTGGGTATTGGCCAAGCTGTACGTGGTGTTGCCTTCTCCTAGTGGGTATTGCATGGCCTCACCTATAGCCTACAATACACTTACTGTTCAGGTTAGACATATATTTCAATGCGAAGAAATGTCCATGGTATTTTCCCATTCTCTTTGCTAAACTAATTCTGTGGTGTTTCCCAACTCTATGCTAGAATAAGCTAAGATAATGATATGGCGTTTCCCCCCGCTTTCAGTGCTAAAGCTAACGTCTCTCTCTCTCTCTGACCTGTAGAAACCAGCTCCTCCCAAACCTGTTGAGGTCAAGCCTAAGAAGGCTATCGCCAAGGTAACACACACTGTCCAGGCGTTGGAGCATGTATCCACAAATGCATGATGTGGTGGTTTTAAAGTCTCATGAATCTTTAGTCCATTTGAATGATCTCAAACGCGTTCTCAGTCCTATGTTTTTATTGGTCATCTTTGTCCTCTGTTGGGATTGGTCATCTCTGTTTCTATGTTCTGATTAGCTGGCTGTTATTGTTCTGTGTTCTGATTGGCAGGCTGTCTCTCTTCTGTGTTCTGATTGGCTGGCTGTGTATCTGTGCTGTGTTCTGATTGGCTTTGTCTGCCCAGAAGCCGGTGGATGACAAGAACATGAAGGAAAAGAAAGGCGGCGCTAAGGTGAAGGAGGATGGCCCCTCCCACAATGGACAGACCATGACGGAGGAGGTACGCTAGGCAACAAGGTGTAGGGGGATGGCGGTGGTTGGATTATAATCATCTAACATGTCTTCCTTCAATGTTCTCCCTCTGTCTCTCACACACACACACAGATCTGTGTGTCTCGCTCCAGTGTCAGTGTGACCTACTACAGAAGTCTTGCTCCCAACTCCATGTCTGTCAGAGGACAGAGTGAGACGGTCAGAGTCAACGGTACGACAGACAGGCAGCGTGCTCTGGGATCTAGACACAGTGTGATTTAACCAGAGTGTTAGGTTGTCTCCTAAATGGCACGTTTTTCCCTCAGGGATTCTTGAAAGAACGGACAATCTCAGCTTTTTTTTTTCACTAATATTTTTCTTAATATTAACAAACATTTCAAATGTACAGTACCAGTCAAAAGTTTGGACACACCTACTCATTCCAGGGTTTTTCTTTATTTTTACTATTTTCTGCATTGTAGAATAATAGTGAAGACATCATAACTATGAAATAATACATATGGAATCATGTAGTAACCCAAAAAGTGTTAAACAAATCAAAATATATTTTATATTTGAGATTCTTCAAATAGCCACCCTTTGCCTTGATGACAGCTTTGCACACTCTTGGCATTCTCTCAACCAGCTTCATGAGGTAGTCACCTGGAATGCACTTCAGTTAACAGGTGTGCCTTGTTAAATGTTAATTTGTGGGATTTCTTTCCTTCTTAATGCGTTTGAGCCAATCAGTTGTGTTGTGACAAGGTAGGTGGGGTATACAGAAGATAGCCCTATTTGGTTAAATACCAAGTTCATATTATGGCAAGAACAGCTCAAATAAGCAAAGAGAAATGACAGTCCATCATTACTTTAAGACATGAACATTTCAAGAACTTTGAAAGTTTCTTCATGTACAGTCGCAAAAACCATCAAGCGCTATGATGAAACTGGCTCTCATGAGGACCGCCACAGGAATGGAAGACCCAGAGTTACCTCTGATGCAGAGGATAAGTTCATTAGAGTTACCAGCCTCAGAAATTACAGCCCAAATAAATGCAGTGTACATTTACATTTACATTTTAGTCATTTAGCAGACGCTCTTATCCAGAGCGACTTACAGGAGCAATTAGGGTTAAGTGCCTTGCTCAAGGGCACATTAACGTCATTTAGCAGACGCTCTTAGCCAGAGCGACTCACAAATTGGTGCGTTCACCCTATAGCCAGTGGGATAACCACTTTACAATTGGGGGGGGAAGGATTCCTTTATCCTATCCCAGGTATTCCTTAAAGAGGTGGGGTTTCAAATGTCTCCGGAAGGTGGTGAGTGACTCCGCTGTCCTGGCGTCGTGAGGGAGCTTGTTCCACCATTGGGGTGCCAGAGCAGCGAACAGTTTTGACTGGGCTGAGCGGGAACTATGCTTCCGCAGAGGAAGGGAGCCAGCAGGCCAGAGGTGGATGAGCGCAATGCCCTCGTTTTGGGTGTAGGGACTGATCAGAGCCTGAAGGTACAGAGGTGCCGTTCCCCTCACTGCTCCATAGGCAAGCACCATGGTCTTGTAGCGGATGCGAGCTTCAACTGGAAGCCAGTGGAGTGTGCGGAGGAGGGGGGTGACGTGAGAGAACTTGGGAAGGTTGAACACCAGACGGGCTGCGGCATTCTGGATGAGTTGTAGGGGTTTAATGGCACAGGCAGGGAGGCCAGCCAACAGCGAGTTGCAGTAGTCCAGACGGGAGATGACAAGTGCCTGGATTAGGACCTGTGCCGCTTCCTGTGTAAGGCAGGGTCGTACTCTCCGAATGTTGTAGAGCATGAACCTGCAGGAGCGGGTCACCGCCTTGATGTTGGCGGAGAACGACAGGGTGTTGTCCAGGGTCACGCCTAGGCTCTTCGCACTCTGGGAGGAGGACACAGCGGAGTTGTCAACCGTGATGGCGAGATCATGGAACGGGCAGTCCTTCCCCGGGAGGAAGAGCAGCTCCGTCTTGCCAGGGTTCAGCTTGAGGTGGTGATCCGTCATCCATGCTGATATGTCTGCCAGACATGCAGAGATGCGATTCGCCACCTGGTTATCAGAAGGGGGAAAGGAGAAGATTAGTTGTGTATCGTCAGCGTAGCAATGATAGGAGAGACCATGTGAGGATATGACAGAGCCAAGTGACTTGGTGTATAGGGAGAAAAGGAGAGGGCCTAGAACTGAGCCTTGGGGGACACCAGTGGTGAGAGCACGTGGTGCGGAGACAGCTTCGCCACGCCACTTGGTAGGAGCGACCGGTCAGGTAGGACGCAATCCAGGAGTGAGCCGCGCCGGAGATGCCCAGCTCGGAGAGGGTGGAGAGGAGGATCTGATGGTTCACAGTATCAAAGGCAGCAGACAGGTCTAGAAGGACAAGAGCAGAGGAGAGAGAGTTAGCTTTAGCAGTGCGGAGAGTCTCCGTGACACAGAGGAGAGCAGTCTCAGTTGAATGACCAGTCCTGAAACCTGATTGGTTTGGATCAAGAAGGTCATTCTGAGAGAGATAGCAAGAGAGTTGGCTAAAGACGGCACGCTCAATAGTTTTGGAAAGAAAAGAGAGAAGGGATACTGGTCTGTAGTTGTTGACATCAGTGGGATCGAGTGTTGGTTTTTTGAGAAGGGGAGCAACTCTCGCTCTCTTGAAGATCGGAAGGGACATGGCCGGCGGTCAAGGATGAGTTGATCAGCGAGGTGAGGTAGGGGAGAAGGTCACCGGAGATGGTCTGGAGAAGGGAGGAGGGGATGGGGTCAAGCGGGCAGGTTGTTGGGCGGCCTGCAGTCACAAGTCGCAGGATTTTATCTGGAGAGAGAGGGGAGAAAGAAGTCAAAGCATAGGGTAGGGCAGTGTGAGCAGGACCAGCAGTGTCATTAGACTTAACAAACGAGGATCGGATGTCGTCAACCTTCTTTTCAAAGTGGTTGACGAAGTCATCCACAGAGAGAGAGGAGGGGGGATTCAGGAGGGAGGAAAATGTGGCAAAGAGCTTCCTAGGGTTAGAGGCAGATGCTTGGAATTTAGAGTGGTAGAAGGTGGCCTTAGCAGCAGAAACAGATGAAGAAAATGTAGAGAGGAGGGAGGAAAAGATGCCAGGTCGGTAGGGAGTTTAGTTTTCTTCCATTTCCGCTCCGCTGCCCGGAGCTCTGTTCTGTGAGCTCGCAGTGAGTCATCAAGCCACGGAGCTGGAGGGGAGGACCGAGCCGGCCGGGAGGATAGGGGACACAGAGAGTCAAAGGATGCAGAAAGGGAGGAGAGGAGGGTTGAGGAGGCAGAATCAGGAGATTGGAGGGAGAAGGATTGAGCAGAGGGAAGAGATGATAGGATGGAAGAGGAGAGAGTAGTGGGAGAGAGAGAGCGAAGGTTGCGGCGGCGCATTACCATCTGTGTAGGGGCAGAGTGAGTAGTGTGGGAGGAGAGCGAGAGAGAAAAGGAAACAAAGTAGTGGTCGGAGACTTGGAGGGGAGTTGCAGTGAGATTAGTAGAGGAGCAGCATCTAGTGAAGATGAGGTCAAGCGTATTGCCTGCCTTGTGAGTAGGAGGGGACGGTGAGAGGGTGAGGTCAAAAGAGGAGAGGAGGGAAAGAAGGAGGCAGAGAGAAATGAGTCAAACGTGGACATAGGGAGGTTGAAATCCCCAAAACTGTGAGGGGGTGAGCCATCCTCAGGAAAGGAACTTATCAAGGCGTCAAGCTCGTTGATGAACTCTCCAAGGGAACCTGGAGGCGATAGATGACAAGGATATTAAGCTTAAATGGGCTAGTGACTGTGACAGCATGGAATTCAAATGAGGAGATAGACAGATGGGTTAGGGGGAAAAATTGAGAATGTCCACTTGGGAGAGATGAGGATTCCTGTACCACCACCCCTCTGACCAGATGCTCTCGGGGTATGCGAGAACACATGGTCAGACGAGGAGAGAGCAGTAGGAGTAGCCGTGTTTTCAGTGGTGATCCATGTTTCCGTCAGCGCCAGGAAGTCGAGGGACTGGAGGTTGGCATAGGCTGGGATGAAGTCAGCTTTGTTGGCAGCAGAACGGCAGTTCCAGAGGCTGCCTGCGACCTGGAACTCCAGGTGAGGGGTGCGTGCAGGGACCACCAGGTTAGAGAGGCAGCAGCCGCGGTGTGGTGCGTTGTTTGTGTAGCCTGTGCAGAGAGGAGAGAACAGGGATAGGCAGAGGCATAGTTGACAGGCTGTAGCAAATGGCTACAAAAATGCAGAGGAGATCGGAATGAAATGAGCTAAGCATCTGGGAGAGGAGAGAGGGGGCCTCCTCACCAAAAACTTCTACCTCAGAAACTAAAATTGTTTCACTGAACCACCCCGAACAAAAAACTCTCCCAACTTCCACCTTTAGAAATCAGAAATTGTTGTGAACCACAGTTGTTCAATGTTTAAAGGAATAGACTCAACCCACTTTATTCAGCTAGCTAACTATGACACCATAGCTGACTAGCATGCTAGCATCCAATAACACACAGTTTAACACACAGTTAAGCACCAATACTTGGTCACAACAAACCACCAATAGTGTGTTAACTAGCTAACTAGCATGCTAGCATCCAGTAACACACAGTTTAGCACAAACACTTGGTCACAGCAAACCACCAATAGTGTGATAACACACTAAACAGATCATTCGTGTCTGTGTCAAGTTCCTTTCATGACGCAGCAATGATTCAACGTTGGCTAGCTAGGACAAGTATATTGTAATTAGCTACTACCGTACAGTTCGCTGGTCGTGTTGGGTAGCTAGCAATGGCCACTGTGTTGACTTTGTTTGAAGAACGGCTAGCTAGCTAGCTTCGTGCTACACCCGGCACACAATGGCTACTGTGTTGACTCTGACTCTGTTCGAAAAAACGGCTAGTTAGCTCGCTTCGTGCTACAGCCGGCACGGCGGAAGACACTGCCAAGACACAGTAACTACCCACGATACCTAGCTATGACGCCGTAGCTAACTAGCAAGCTAGCATCCATTAACACACAATTTAGCACCAATACTTGGTTACAACAAACTGCCAAGAGTGTGTTAGCACACTAAACAGATAATTCATGTCCGTGTCTAGTTCCTTTCATAACGCATAACGCAGCAAAAATTAAACGTTGGCTAGCAGCAGGTGAACAGATGATCTCCGCTTGTGTAGATCCCACCGTAAAGCATGGAGGAGATGGTGTAATGGTGCTTTGCTGGTGACACTGTCTGTGATTTATTTAGAATTCAAGGCACACTTAACCAACATGGCTACCACAGCATTCTGCAGCGATACGCCATCTCATCTGGTTTGGGCTTAGTGGGACTATCATTTGTTTTTCATTTTACATTTATTACATTTTAGTAATTTAGCAGTTTTTCAAAAGGACAATGACCCAACACACCTACAGGCTGTGTAAGGGCTATTTTACCAAGAAGGAGAGTGATGTAGTGCTGCATCAGATGACCTGGCCTCCACAATCCCCCGACCTCAACCCAATTGAGATGGTTTGGGATGAGTCGGACCGCAGAGTGAATGAAAAGCAGCCAACAGGTGCTCAGCATATGTGGGAACTCCTTCAAGACTGTTGGAAAAGCATTCCAGGTGAAGCTGGTTGAGAGAATACCAAGAGTGTGCAAAGCTGTCATCAAGGCCAAGGGTGGCTACTTTCAAGAATATAAAATATATTTTGATTTTGTAAACACTTTTTTGGTTACTAGATGATTCCATATGTGTTATTTCATAGTTTTGATGTCTTCACTATTATTCTACCATGTAGAAAATAGTAAAAATAAATAAAGAAAAACCCTGGAATGAGTAGGTGTGTCCAGTTTGGGAAGCACTGTGCTAAATGACTAAAATGTGTGTGTTTTGTAGGATATAACCAGTGTGTGTGGCTTTAACCAGTGTGTGTGTGTGTGTGTGTGTGTGTGTGTGTGTGTGGTGTAAACTAACTAAGTGTTTGAGCACTTTAAACCTTAACTTAACGTTAAACCTCAACTGAATTTTAAACCTTAACGTCGTTGTGTACACGAACATTGTGTGTCTTGGTGACTGCATTGATGACACGTGTGTTCACCCATCAGTATGTACAGCACAGGAGGCTGGTGCCACCGTAATTGGGGAGGACGGGCTCATAGTAATGCCTGGAGTGGAATCAGTGGAATGGTACCAAATACATCCAACACATGGTTACCGTAATTGGGGAGGACGGGCTCATAGTAATGCCTGGAGTGGAATCAGTGGAATGGTACCAAATACATCCAACACATGGTTACCGTAATTGGGGAGGATGGGCTCATAGTAATGCCTGGAGTGGAATCAGTGGAATGGTACCAAATACATCCAACACATGGTTACCGTAATTGGGGAGGACGGGCTCATAGTAATGCCTGGAGTGGAATCAGTGGAATGGTACCAAATACATCCAACACATGGTTACCGTAATTGGGGAGGACGGGCTCATAGTAATGCCTGGAGTGGAATCAGTGGAATGGTACCAAATACATCCAGCACATGGTTACCGTAATTGGGGAGGACGGGCTCATAGTAATGCCTGGAGTGGAATCAGTGGAATGGTACCAAATACATCCAACACATGGTTACGAGGTGTTTGATGGCATTCCATTTGCTCCGTTCCAGACGTTGTTATGAGTCGCCTTCTCCTCGGCAGCCTCCTGTGCTGTAAAGTGTGTCTGTCTGCTTGGACTGATAGTGACACTACTAACTCCCAGCTAGCTAGCAGGACGTGGAACCATGGATGGAAGCATTGCTGGTCCCTTTGGGACATCCTGTATGACATCGTGGTGCGTTTGTGTCTGTCTGCAGGAGACTGAGGCTGTGAAGGCAGGGTCTGTCGAGGAGAAGGAATGAGGAAGTGGGGGGGGTCTTTCTCTGACTCCTCCCAAACCAGTACCATGGAAACGGAGGATGTTTTTTACCAGGATTTTGTAAAATGCAGATTTTTGTTTGTCCTGTGATACTAGCAAAGATACCCCCCCTCTCTCTCTCTCTCTCTCTCTCTCTCTCTCTCTTCCCCCCTCTCTCTCTTTCTCTCCCTCTCTCTCTCTCTCTCTCTCTCTCTCCCCTCCCTCTCCCCTTCCTTTACTTGAAAGACAGAATGAAGTGACATGTTTTTATAAAATGGCCGCAAGCATTATCCATCTGGCAGTGGGAGGAGGTTCACGGGGTCACCATGGTGATGCCACTCACTTCCTTTCTAAACAATGTCAGATCCTCTCGACCGCGATGGCTCTTTGTGATGACATCGCTGTAAATTAAGTGAACCTCCCACCTATGACATCAGAGACCAAAGGGTCAGACTCCTATGACATCACAGGTGACCTTTGACCCTGACCTGAGATGTTGCCATGGTGAATATTTGCAGCTTTTTAAACAGATTTAGAAGTGTTCAGCATGGCCACTCTTGTGTTGTAATGTGTGAGTTTGTTTTAACCCCTGGTTGTCTGTCAGAGCAGCATAGCAGTAACAAGTGGGGCTTCTGTTCTAGAACTCTGTGGCTTCCAGAACCTCTGGGTTCCATCCTGCCTGTGGGAAAACATTATTTTGAAATAAAAACAGAAAGTTGACATCTTGTGTCTGTGTGTGTGTGTTTTACTTCCTAGTGACCCTAGTGTATCTAGTGACCCTAGTGTATCTAGTGACCCTAGAGTATCTAGTGACTATCTATACCTATACAATATCCACCAGGACTATCTATACCTATACAATATCCACCAGGACTATCTATACCTATACAATACCCACCAGGACTAACTGTACCTATACAATATCCACCAGGACTATCTATACCTATACAATACCCACCAGGACTAACTATACCTATACAATATCCACCAGGACTATCTATACCTATACAATACCCACCAGGACTATCTATACCTATACAATATCCACTAGGACTATCTATACCTATACAACACCCACCAGGACTAACTATACCTATACAATATCCACCAGGACTATATATACCTATACAATATCCACCAGGACTATCTATACCTATACAATACCCACCAGGACTAATATATACCTATACAATATCCACCAGGACTAACTGTACCTATACAATATCCACCAGGACTATCTATACCTATACAATATCCACCAGGACTATCTATACCTATACAATATCCACCAGGACTATCTATACCTATACAATACCCACCAGGACTAATTGTACCTACACAATATCCACCAGGACTATATATACCTATACAATATCCACCAGGACTATCTATACCTATACAATATCCACCAGGACTATCTATACCTATACAATATCCACCAGGACTATCTATACCTATACAATATCCACCAGGACTATCTATACCTATACAATACCCACCAGGACTAACTGTACCTATACAATACCCACCAGGACTAACTGTACCTATACAATACCCACCAGGACTATATATACCTATACAATATCCACCAGGACTATCTATACCTATACAATACCCACCAGGACTAACTATACCTATACAATATCCACCAGGACTATATATACCTATACAATACCCACCAGGACTATCTATACCTATACAATATCCACCAGGACTAACTGTACCTATACAATATCCACCAGGACTATCTATACCTATACAATATCCACCAGGACTATCTATACCTATACAATATCCACCAGGACTATCTATACCTATACAATACCCACCAGGACTAATTGTACCTATACAATATCCACCAGGACTATATATACCTATACAATATCCACCAGGACTATCTATACCTATACAATATCCACCAGGACTATCTATACCTATACAATATCCACCAGGACTATCTATACCTATACAATATCCACCAGGACTATCTTAACCTATACAATATCCACCAGGACTATCTATACCTATACAATATCCACCAGGACTATCTATACCTATACAATATCCACCAGGACTATATGTACCTATACAATATCCACCAGGACTATCTATACCTATACAATATCCACCAGGACTAACTGTACCTATACAATATCCACCAGGACTATCTATACCTATACAATACCCACCAGGACTATATGTACCTATACAATATCCACCAGGACTATCTATACCTATACAATACCCACCAGGACTATCTATACCTATACAATACCCACCAGGACTATCTATACCTATACAATATCCACCAGGACTATCTATACCTATACAATATCCACCAGGACTAACTATACCTATACAATATCCACCAGGACTATCTATACCTATACAATATCCACCAGGACTATATGTACCTATACAATATCCACCAGGACTAACTATACCTATACAATACCCACCAGGACTATCTATACCTATACAATATCCACCAGGACTATCTATACCTATACAATACCCACCATGACTATATGTACCTATACAATATCCACCAGGACTATCTATACCTATACAATACCCACCAGGACTATCTATACCTATACAAACCCACCAGGACTATCTATACCTATACAATATCCACCAGGACTATCTATACCTATACAATATCCACCAGGACTAACTATACTTATACAATATCCACCAGGACTATCTATACCTATACAATATCCACCAGGACTATCTATACCTATACAATATCCACCAGGACTATCTATACCTATACAATACCCACCAGGACTATCTATACCTATACAATACCCACCAGGACTATCTATACCTATACAATATCCACCAGGACTATCTATACCTATACAATATCCACCAGGACTAACTATACCTATACAATATCCACCAGGACTATCTATACCTATACAATATCCACCAGGACTATATGTACCTATACAATATCCACCAGGACTAACTATACCTATACAATACCCACCAGGACTATCTATACCTATACAATATCCACCAGGACTATCTATACCTATACAATACCCACCATGACTATATGTACCTATACAATATCCACCAGGACTATCTATACCTATACAATACCCACCAGGACTATCTATACCTATACAAACCCACCAGGACTATCTATACCTATACAATATCCACCAGGACTATCTATACCTATACAATATCCACCAGGACTAACTATACCTATACAATATCCACCAGGACTATCTATACCTATACAATATCCACCAGGACTATCTATACCTATACAATATCCACCAGGACTATCTATACCTATACAATATCCACCAGGACTATCTATACCTATACAATACCCACCAGGACTATATGTACCTATACATTATCCACCAGGACTATCTATACCTATCAAATATCCACCAGGACTAACTGTACCTATACAATATCCACCAGGACTATCTATACCTATACAATACCCACCAGGACTATATGTACCTATACAATATCCACCAGGACTATCTATACCTATACAATATCCACCAGGACTAACTGTACCTATACAATATCCACCAGGACTATATATACCTATACAATATCCACCAGGACTAACTGTACCTATACAATATCCACCAGGACTATCTATACCTATACAATATCCACCAGGACAATCTATACCTATACAATATCCACCAGGACTATCTATACCTATACAATATCCACCAGGACTATCTATACCTATACAATACCCACCAGGACTAACTATACCTATACAATACCCACCAGGACTAACTGTACCTATACAATACCCACCAGGACTATCTGTACCTATACAATACCCACCAGGACTATATGTACCTATACAATATCCACCAGGACTAACTGTACCTATACAATACCCACCAGGACTATCTATACCCTATACAATATCCACCAAGACTATCTATACCTATACAATACCCACCAGGACTATATATACCTATACAATACCCACCAGGACTATCTATACCTATACAATACCCACCAGGACTATATGTACCTATACAATATCCACCAGGACTATCTATACCTATACAATATCCACCAGGACTATCTATACCTATACAATACCCACCAGGACTATCTATACCTATACAATATCCACCAGGACTATCTATACCTATACAATATCCACCAGGACTATCTATACCTATACAATACCCACCAGGACTATCTATACCTATACAATATCCACCAGGACTATCTATACCTATACAATATCCACCAGGACTATCTATACCTATACAATATCCACCAGGACTATCTATACCTATACAAATCCACCAGGACTATATGTACCTATACAATATCCACCAGGACTATCTATACCTATACAATACCCACCAGGACTAACTATACCTATACAATATCCACCAGGACTAACTATACCTATACAATATCCACCAGGACTATCTATACCTATACAATATCCACCAGGACTATATGTACCTATACAATACCCACCAGGACTATCTATACCTATACAATATCCACCAGGACTATATGTACCAATACAATACCCACCAGGACTATCTATACCTATACAATACCCACCAGGACTATCTATACCTATACAATATCCACCAGGACTAACTGTACCTATACATACCCACCAGGACTATCTATACCTATACAATATCCACCAGGACTATATATACCTATACAATATCCACCAGGACTATCTATACCTATACAATACCCACCAGGACTAACTGTACCTTTACAATACCCACCAGGACTATCTATACCTATACAATATCCACCAGGACTATCTATACCTATACAATACCCACCAGGACTAACTGTACCTATACAATACCCACCAGGACTATCTATACCTATACATTACCCACCAGGACTATCTATACCTATACAATATCCACCAGGACTATCTATACCTATACAATACCCACCAGGACTATCTATACCTATACAATATCCACCAGGACTATATATACCTATACAATAGCCACCAGGACTATCTATACCTATACAATACCCACCAGGACTATCTATACCTATACAATATCCACCAGGACTATCTATACCTATACAATACCCACCAGGACTATCTATACCTATACAATACCCACCATGACTATCTATACCTATACAATATCCACCAGGACTACCTATACCATACAATACCCACCAGGACTAACTATACCTATACAATACCCACCAGGACTATCTATACCTATACAATATCCACCAGGACTAACTGTACCTATACAATATCCACCAGGACTATATATACCTATACAATACCCACCAGGACTATCTATACCTATACAATACCCACCAGGACTACATGTACCTACACAATATCCACCAGGACTAACTGTACCTATATAATATCCACCAGGACTAACTGTACCTATACAATATCCACCAGGACTAACTGTACCTATACAATACCCATCAGGACTATCTATACCTATACAATATCCACCAGGACTAACTATACCTATACAATACCCACCAGGACTATCTATACCTATACAATATCCACCAGGACTAACTGTACCTATACAATACCCACCAGGACTATCTATACCTATACAATACCCACCAGGACTATCTATACCTATACAATACCCACCAGGACTAACTGTACCTATACAATACCCACCAGCACTAACTGTACCTATACAATACCCACCAGGACTATCTATACCTATACAATATCCACCAGGACTATCTATACCTATACAATACCCACCAGGACTATCTATACCTATACAATATCCACCAGGACTAACTGTACCTATACAATACCCACCAGGACTATATGTACCTATACAATACCCACCAGGACTATCTATACCTATACAATATCCACCAGGACTATCTATACCTATACAATACCCACCAGGACTATCTATACCTATACAATATCCACCAGGACTATATGTACCTATACAATACCCACCAGGACTATCTATACCTATACAATATCCACCAGGACTAACTGTACCTATACAATACCCACCAGGACTATATGTACCTATACAATATCCACCAGGACTATCTATACCTATACAATATCCACCAGGACAATCTATACCTATACAATATCCACCAGGACTATCTATACCTATACAATATCCACCAGGACTATCTATACCTATACAATACCCACAAGGACTATCTATACCTATACAATATCCACCAGGACTATCTATACCTATACAATATCCACCAGGACTATATATACCTATACAATATCCACCAGGACTATCTATACCTATACAATACCCACCAGGACTAACTATACCTATACAATACCCACCAGGACTAACTGTACCTATACAATACCCACCAGGACTATCTGTACCTATACAATACCCACCAGGACTATCTATACCTATACAATATCCACCAGGACTAACTGTACCTATACAATACCCACCAGGACTAACTGTAACTATACAATACCCACCAGGACTAACTGTACCTATACAATATCCACCAGGACTATCTATACCTATACAATACCCACCAGGACTATCAATACCTATACAATACCCACCAGGACTATCTATACCTATACAATATCCACCAGGACTAACTATACCGTACAATACCCACCAGGACTATCTATACCTATACAATACCCACCAGGACTATCTATACCTATACAATATCCACCAGGACTAACTATACCGTACAATACCCACCAGGACTATCTATACCTATACAATACCCACCAGGACTAACTGTAACTATACAATACCCACCAGGACTAACTGTACCTATACAATATCCACCAGGACTATCTATACCTATACAATACCCACCAGGACTATCAATACCTATACAATACCCACCAGGACTATCTATACCTATACAATATCCACCAGGACTAACTATACCGTACAATACCCACCAGGACTAACTATACCTATACAATACCCACCAGGACTATCTATACCTATACAATATCCACCAGGACTAACTGTACCTATACAATATCCACCAGGACTATATATACCTATACAATACCCACCAGGACTATCTACACCTATACAATACCCACCAGGACTACATGTACCTATACAATATCCACCAGGACTAACTGTACCTATACAATATCCACCAGGACTAACTGTACCTATACAATATCCACCAGGACTAACTGTACCTATACAATACAAACCAGGACTATCTATACCTATACAATATCCACCAGGACTAACTATACCTATACAATACCCACCAGGACTATCTATACCTATACAATATCCACCAGGACTAACTGTACCTATACAATACCCACCAGGACTATCTATACCTATACAATACCCACCAGGACTATCTATACCTATACAATACCCACCAGGACTAACTGTACCTATACAATATCCACCAGGACTATCTATACCTATACAATACCCACCAGGACTATCTATACCTATACAATATCCACCAGGACTATCTATACCTATACAATACCCACCAGGACTAACTGTACCTATACAATACCCACCAGGACTATCTATACCTATACAATACCCACCAGGACTATCTATACCTATACAATATCCACCAGGACTATCTATACCTATACAATACCCACCAGGACTATCTATACCTATACAATACCCACCAGGACTATCTATACCTATACAATATCCACCAGGACTAACTGTACCTATACAATACCCACCAGGACTATCTATACCTATACAATACCCACCAGGACTAACTGTACCTATACAATACCCACCATGACTAACTGTACCTATACAATACCCACCAGGACTATCTATACCTATACAATATCCACCAGGACTATCTATACCTATACAATACCCACCAGGACTATCTATACCTATACAATATCCACCAGGACTATCTATACCTATACAATACCCACCAGGACTATCAATACCTATACAATACCCACCAGGACTATCTATACCTATACAATATCCACCAGGACTACCTATACCATACAATACCCACCAGGACTAACTATACCTATACAATACCCACCAGGACTATCTATACCTATACAATATCCACCAGGACTAACTGTACCTATACAATATCCACCAGGACTATATATACCTATACAATAACCACCAGGACTATCTATACCTATACAATACCCACCAGGACTACATGTACCTACACAATATCCACCAGGACTAACTGTACCTATATAATATCCACCAGGACTAACTGTACCTATACAATATCCACCAGGACTAACTGTACCTATACAATACCCACCAGGACTATCTATACCTATACAATATCCACCAGGACTAACTATACCTATACAATACCCACCAGGACTATCTATACCTATACAATATCCACCAGGACTAACTGTACCTATACATTACCCACCAGGACTATCTATACCTATACAATACCCACCAGGACTATCTATACCTATACAATACCCACCAGGACTAACTGTACCTATACAATACCCACCAGGACTAACTGTACCTATACAATACCCACCAGGACTATCTATACCTATACAATATCCACCAGGACTATCTATACCTATACAATACCCACCAGGACTATCTATACCTATACAATATCCACCAGGACTAACTGTACCTATACAATACCCACCAGGACTATATGTACCTATACAATACCCACCAGGACTATCTATACCTATACAATATCCACCAGGACTATCTGTACCTATACAATATCCACCAGGACTAACTGTACCTATACAATACCCACCAGGACTATATGTACCTATACAATATCCACCAGGACTATCTATACCTATACAATATCCACCAGTACTATCTATACCTATACAATACCCACCAGGACTATCTATACCTATACAATATCCACCAGGACTAACTGTACCTATACAATACCCACCAGGACTATATGTACCTATACAATATCCACCAGGACTATCTATACCTATACAATATCCACCAGGACTATCTATACCTATACAATATCCACCAGGACTATCTATACCTATACAATATCCACCAGGACTATCTATACCTATACAATACCCACCAGGACTATCTATACCTATACAATATCCACCAGGACTATCTATACCTATACAATATCCACCAGGACAATCTATACCTATACAATATCCACCAGGACTATCTATACCTATACAATATCCACCAGGACTATCTATACCTATACAATACCCACCAGGACTAACTATACCTATACAATACCCACCAGGACTAACTGTACCTATACAATACCCACCAGGACTATCTGTACCTATACAATACCCACCAGGACTATATGTACCTATACAATATCCACCAGGACTAACTGTACCTATACAATACCCACCAGGACTATCTATACCTATACAATATCCACCAAGACTATCTATACCTATACAATACCCACCAGGACTATATATACCTATACAATACCCACCAGGACTATCTATACCTATACAATACCCACCAGGACTATATGTACCTATACAATATCCACCAGGACTATCTATACCTATACAATATCCACCAGGACTATCTATACCTATACAATACCCACCAGGACTATCTATACCTATACAATATCCACCAGGACTATCTATACCTATACAATATCCACCAGGACTATCTATACCTATACAAATCCACCAGGACTATATGTACCTATACAATATCCACCAGGACTATCTATACCTATACAATACCCACCAGGACTAACTATACCTATACAATATCCACCAGGACTAACTATACCTATACAATATCCACCAGGACTATCTATACCTATACAATATCCACCAGGACTATATGTACCTATACAATACCCACCAGGACTATCTATACCTATACAATATCCACCAGGACTATATGTACCAATACAATACCCACCAGGACTATCTATACCTATACAATACCCACCAGGACTATCTATACCTATACAATATCCACCAGGACTAACTGTACCTATACATACCCACCAGGACTATCTATACCTATACAATATCCACCAGGACTATATATACCTATACAATATCCACCAGGACTATCTATACCTATACAATACCCACCAGGACTAACTGTACCTTTATAATACCCACCAGGACTATCTATACCTATACAATATCCACCAGGACAATCTATACCTATACAATACCCACCAGGACTAACTGTACCTATACAATACCCACCAGGACTATCTATACCTATACATTACCCACCAGGACTATCTATACCTATACAATATCCACCAGGACTATCTATACCTATACAATACCCACCAGGACTATCTATACCTATACAATATCCACCAGGACTATATATACCTATACAATAGCCACCAGGACTATCTATACCTATACAATACCCACCAGGACTATCTATACCTATACAATATCCACCAGGACTATCTATACCTATACAATACCCACCAGGACTATCTATACCTATACAATACCCACCAGGACTATCTATACCTATACAATATCCACCAGGACTACCTATACCATACAATACCCACCAGGACTAACTATACCTATACAATACCCACCAGGACTATCTATACCTATACAATATCCACCAGGACTAACTGTACCTATACAATATCCACCAGGACTATATATACCTATACAATACCCACCAGGACTATCTATACCTATACAATACCCACCAGGACTACATGTACCTACACAATATCCACCAGGACTAACTGTACCTATATAATATCCACCAGGACTAACTGTACCTATACAATATCCACCAGGACTAACTGTACCTATACAATACCCACCAGGACTATCTATACCTATACAATATCCACCAGGACTAACTATACCTATACAATACCCACCAGGACTATCTATACCTATACAATATCCACCAGGACTAACTGTACATATACAATACCCACCAGGACTATCTATACCTATACAATATCCACCAGGACTATCTATACCTATACAATACCCACCAGGACTAACTGTACCTATACAATACCCACCAGGACTAACTGTACCTATACAATACCCACCAGGACTATCTATACCTATACAATATCCACCAGGACTATCTATACCTATACAATACCCACCAGGACTATCTATACCTATACAATATCCACCAGGACTAACTGTACCTATACAAAACCCACCAGGACTATATGTACCTATACAATACCCACCAGGACTATCTATACCTATACAATATCCACCAGGACTATCTGTACCTATACAATATCCACCAGGACTAACTGTACCTATACAATACCCACCAGGACTATATGTACCTATACAATATCCACCAGGACTATCTATACCTATACAATATCCACCAGGACTATCTATACCTATACAATACCCACCAGGACTATCTATACCTATACAATATCCACCAGGACTATATGTACCTATACAATACCCACCAGGACTATCTATACCTATACAATATCCACCAGGACTAACTGTACCTATACAATACCCACCAGGACTATATGTACCTATACAATATCCACCAGGACTATCTATACCTATACAATATCCACCAGGACAATCTATACCTATACAATATCCACCAGGACTATCTATACCTATACAATATCCACCAGGACTATCTATACCTATACAATACCCACCAGGACTATCTATACCTATACAATATCTACCAGGACTATCTATACCTATACAATATCCACCAGGACAATCTATACCTATACAATATCCACCAGGACTATCTATACCTATACAATATCCACCAGGACTATCTATACCTATACAATACCCACCAGGACTAACTATACCTATACAATACCCACCAGGACTAACTGTACCTATACAATACCCACCAGGACTATCTGTACCTATACAATACCCACCAGGACTATCTATACCTATACAATATCCACCAGGACTAACTGTACCTATACAATACCCACCAGGACTATCTATACCTATACAATATCCACCAAGACTATCTATACCTATACAATACCCACCAGGACTATATATACCTATACAATACCCACCAGGACTATCTATACCTATACAATACCCACCAGGACTATATGTACCTATACAATATCCACCAGGACTATCTATACCTATACAATATCCACCAGGACTATCTATACCTATACAATACCCACCAGGACTATCTATACCTATACAATATCCACCAGGACTATCTATACCTATACAATATCCACCAGGACTATCTATACCTATACAATACCCACCAGGACTATCTATACCTATACAATATCCACCAGGACTATCTATACCTATACAATATCCACCAGGACTATCTATACCTATACAATATCCACCAGGACTATCTATACCTATACAAATCCACCAGGACTATATTTACCTATACAATATCCACCAGGACTATCTATACCTATACAATACCCACCAGGACTAACTATACCTATACAATATCCACCAGGACTAACTATACCTATACAATATCCACCAGGACTATCTATACCTATACAATATCCACCAGGACTATATGTACCTATACAATACCCACCAGGACTATCTATACCTATACAATATCCACCAGGACTATATGTACCAATACAATACCCACCAGGACTATCTATACCTATACAATACCCACTAGGACTATCTATACCTATACAATATCCACCAGGACTAACTGTACCTATACATACCCACCAGGACTATCTATACCTATACAATATCCACCAGGACTATATATACCTATACAATATCCACCAGGACTATCTATACCTATACAATACCCACCAGGACTAACTGTACCTTTACAATACCCACCAGGACTATCTATACCTATACAATATCCACCAGGACTATCTATACCTATACAATACCCACCAGGACTAACTGTACCTATACAATACCCACCAGGACTATCTATACCTATACATTACCCACCAGGACTATCTATACCTATACAATATCCACCAGGACTATCTATACCTATACAATACCCACCAGGACTATCTATACCTATACAATATCCACCAGGACTATATATACCTATACAATAGCCACCAGGACTATCTATACCTATACAATACCCACCAGGACTATCTATACCTATACAATATCCACCAGGACTATCTATACCTATACAATACCCACCAGGACTATCTATACCTATACAATATCCACCAGGACTAACTGTACCTATACAATATCCACCAGGACTATCTATACCTATACAATATCCACCAGGACTATCTGTACCTATACAATACCCACCAGGACTAACTATACCTATACAATATCCACCAGGACTATCTATACCTATACAATATCCACCAGGACTATCTGTACCTATACAATACCCACCAGGACTCACTATACCTATACAATATCCACCAGGACTATCTATACCTATACAATACCCACCAGGACTATCTATACCTATACAATACCCACCAGGACTATCTATACCTATACAATATCCACCAGGACTATATATACCTATACAATAGCCACCAGGACTATCTATACCTATACAATACCCACCAGGACTATCTATACCTATACAATATCCACCAGGACTATCTATACCTATACAATATCAACCAGGACTAACTATACCTATACAATACCCACCAGGACTATCTATACCTATACAATATCCACCAGGACTATCTGTACCTATACAATACCCACCAGGACTAACTATACCTATACAATATCCACCAGGACTATATATACCTATACAATATCCACCAGGACTATCTATACCTATACAATACCCACCAGGACTAACTGTACCTTTATAATACCCACCAGGACTATCTATACCTATACAATATCCACCAGGACTATCTATACCTATACAATACCCACCAGGACTAACTGTACCTATACAATACCCACCAGGACTATCTATACCTATACATTACCCACCAGGACTATCTATACCTATACAATATCCACCAGGACTATCTATACCTATACAATACCCACCAGGACTATCTATACCTATACAATATCCACCAGGACTATATATACCTATACAATAGCCACCAGGACTATCTATACCTATACAATACCCACCAGGACTATCTATACCTATACAATATCCACCAGGACTATCTATACCTATACAATACCCACCAGGACTATCTATACCTATACAATACCCACCAGGACTATCTATACCTATACAATATCCACCAGGACTACCTATACCATACAATACCCACCAGGACTAACTATACCTATACAATACCCACCAGGACTACATGTACCTACACAATATCCACCAGGACTAACTGTACCTATATAATATCCACCAGGACTAACTGTACCTATACAATATCCACCAGGACTAACTGTACCTATACAATACCCACCAGGACTATCTATACCTATACAATATCCACCAGGACTAACTATACCTATACAATACCCACCAGGACTATCTATACCTATACAATATCCACCAGGACTAACTGTACCTATACAATACCCACCAGGACTATCTATACCTATACAATACCCACCAGGACTATCTATACCTATACAATACCCACCAGGACTAACTGTACCTATACAATACCCACCAGGACTAACTGTACCTATACAATACCCACCAGGACTATCTATACCTATACAATATCCACCAGGACTATCTATACCTATACAATACCCACCAGGACTATCTATACCTATACAATATCCACCAGGACTAACTGTACCTATACAATACCCACCAGGACTATATGTACCTATACAATACCCACCAGGACTATCTATACCTATACAATATCCACCAGGACTATCTGTACCTATACAATATCCACCAGGACTAGCTGTACCTATACAATACCCACCAGGACTATATGTACCTATACAATATCCACCAGGACTATCTATACCTATACAATATCCACCAGGACTATCTATACCTATACAATACCCACCAGGACTATCTATACCTATACAATATCCACCAGGACTATATGTACCTATACATTACCAACCAGGACTATCTATACCTATACAATATCCACCAGGACTAACTGTACCTATACAATACCCACCAGGACTATATGTACCTATACAATATCCACCAGGACTAACTGTACATATACAATACCCACCAGGACTATCTATACCTATACAATATCCACCAGGACTATCTATACCTATACAATACCCACCAGGACTAACTGTACCTATACAATACCCACCAGGACTAACTGTACCTATACAATACCCACCAGGACTATCTATACCTATACAATATCCACCAGGACTATCTATACCTATACAATACCCACCAGGACTATCTATACCTATACAATATCCACCAGGACTAACTGTACCTATACAAACCCACCAGGACTATATGTACCTATACAATACCCACCAGGACTATCTATACCTATACAATACCACCAGGACTATCTGTACCTATACAATATCCACCAGGACTAACTGTACCTATACAATACCCACCAGGACTATATGTACCTATACAATATCCACCAGGACTATCTATACCTATACAATATCCACCAGGACTATCTGTACCTATACAATACCCACCAGGACTATCTATACCTATACAATATCCACCAAGACTATATGTACCTATACAATACCCACCAGGACTATCTATACCTATACAATATCCACCAGGACTAACTATACCTATACAATACCCACCAGGACTATATGTACCTATACAATATCCACCAGGACTATCTATACCTATACAATATCCACCAGGACTATCTATACCTATACAATACCCACCAGGACTATCTATACCTATACAATATCCACCAGGACTATCTATACCTATACAATACCCACCAGGACTATCTATACCTATACAATATCTACCAGGACTATCTATACCTATACAATATCCACCAGGACTATCTATACCTATACAATATCCACCAGGACTATCTATACCTATACAATATCCACCAGGACTATCTATACCTATACAAATCCACCAGGACTATATTTACCTATACAATATCCACCAGGACTAACTGTACCTATACAATACCCACCAGGACTATCTGTACCTATACAATACCCACCAGGACTATCTATACCTATACAATATCCACCAGGACTAACTGTACCTATACAATACCCACCAGGACTATCTATACCTATACAATATCCACCAAGACTATCTATACCTATACAATACCCACCAGGACTATATATACCTATACAATACCCACCAGGACTATCTATACCTATACAATACCCACCAGGACTATATGTACCTATACAATATCCACCAGGACTATCTATACCTATACAATATCCACCAGGACTATCTATACCTATACAATACCCACCAGGACTATCTATACCTATACAATATCCACCAGGACTATCTATACCTATACAATATCCACCAGGACTATCTATACCTATACAATACCCACCAGGACTATCTATACCTATACAATATCCACCAGGACTATCTATACCTATACAATATCCACCAGGACTATCTATACCTATACAATATCCACCAGGACTATCTATACCTATACAAATCCACCAGGACTATATTTACCTATACAATATCCACCAGGACTATCTATACCTATACAATACCCACCAGGACTAACTATACCTATACAATATCCACCAGGACTAACTATACCTATACAATATCCACCAGGACTATCTATACCTATACAATATCCACCAGGACTATATGTACCTATACAATACCCACCAGGACTATCTATACCTATACAATATCCACCAGGACTATATGTACCAATACAATACCCACCAGGACTATCTATACCTATACAATACCCACCAGGACTATCTATACCTATACAATATCCACCAGGACTAACTGTACCTATACATACCCACCAGGACTATCTATACCTATACAATATCCACCAGGACTATATATACCTATACAATATCCACCAGGACTATCTATACCTATACAATAAGGACTAACTGTACTTACCCACCAGGACTATCTATACCTATACAATATCCACCAGGACTATCTATACCTATACAATACCCACCAGGACTAACTGTACCTATACAATACCCACCAGGACTATCTATACCTATACATTACCCACCAGGACTATCTATACCTATACAATATCCACCAGGACTATCTATACCTATACAATACCCACCAGGACTATCTATACCTATACAATATCCACCAGGACTATATATACCTATACAATAGCCACCAGGACTATCTATACCTATACAATACCCACCAGGACTATCTATACCTATACAATATCCACCAGGACTATCTATACCTATACAATACCCACCAGGACTATCTATACCTATACAATATCCACCAGGACTAACTGTACCTATACAATATCCACCAGGACTATCTATACCTATACAATATCCACCAGGACTATCTGTACCTATACAATACCCACCAGGACTAACTATACCTATACAATATCCACCAGGACTATCTATACCTATACAATATCCACCAGGACTATCTGTACCTATACAATACCCACCAGGACTCACTATACCTATACAATATCCACCAGGACTATCTATACCTATACAATACCCACCAGGACTATCTATACCTATACAATACCCACCAGGACTATCTATACCTATACAATATCCACCAGGACTATATATACCTATACAATAGCCACCAGGACTATCTATACCTATACAATACCCACCAGGACTATCTATACCTATACAATATCCACCAGGACTATCTATACCTATACAATATCCACCAGGACTAACTATACCTATACAATACCCACCAGGACTATCTATACCTATACAATATCCACCAGGACTAACTGTACCTATACATACCCACCAGGACTATCTATACCTATACAATATCCACCAGGACTATATATACCTATACAATATCCACCAGGACTAACTGTACCTATACAATACCCACCAGGACTAACTGTACCTATACAATACCCACCAGGACTATCTATACCTATACAATATCCACCAGGACTATCTATACCTATACAATACCCACCAGGACTAACTGTACCTATACAATACCCACCAGGACTATCTATACCTATACATTACCCACCAGGACTATCTATACCTATACAATATCCACCAGGACTATCTATACCTATACAATACCCACCAGGACTATCTATACCTATACAATATCCACCAGGACTATATATACCTATACAATATCCACCAGGACTATCTATACCTATACAATACCCACCAGGACTATCTATACCTATACAATATCCACCAGGACTATCTATACCTATACAATACCCACCAGGACTATCTATACCTATACAATACCCACCAGGACTATCTATACCTATACAATATCCACCAGGACTATCTATACCATACAATACCCACCAGGACTAACTATACCTATACAATACCCACCAGGACTACATGTACCTACACAATATCCACCAGGACTAACTGTACCTATATAATATCCACCAGGACTAACTGTACCTATACAATATCCACCAGGACTAACTGTACCTATACAATACCCACCAGGACTATCTATACCTATACAATATCCACCAGGACTAACTATACCTATACAATACCCACCAGGACTATCTATACCTATACAATATCCACCAGGACTAACTATACCTATACAATACCCACCAGGACTATCTATACCTATACAATACCCACCAGGACTATCTATACCTATACAATACCCACCAGGACTAACTGTACCTATACAATACCCACCAGGACTAACTGTACCTATACAATACCCACCAGGACTATCTATACCTATACAATATCCACCAGGACTATCTATACCTATACAATACCCACCAGGACTATCTATACCTATACAATATCCACCAGGACTAACTGTACCTATACAATACCCACCAGGACTATATGTACCTATACAATACCCACCAGGACTATCTATACCTATACAATATCCACCAGGACTATCTGTACCTATACAATATCCACCAGGACTAGCTGTACCTATACAATACCCACCAGGACTATATGTACCTATACAATATCCACCAGGACTATCTATACCTATACAATATCCACCAGGACTATCTATACCTATACAATACCCACCAGGACTATCTATACCTATACAATATCCACCAGGACTATATGTACCTATACATTACCAACCAGGACTATCTATACCTATACAATATCCACCAGGACTAACTGTACCTATACAATACCCACCAGGACTATATGTACCTATACAATATCCACCAGGACTATCTATACCTATACAATATCCACCAGGACTATCTATACCTATACAATATCCACCAGGACTATCTATACCTATACAATATCCACCAGGACTATCTATACCTATACAATACCCACCAGGACTATCTATACCTATACAATATCTACCAGGACTATCTATACCTATACAATATCCACCAGGACAATCTATACCTATACAATATCCACCAGGACTATCTATACCTATACAATATCCACCAGGACTATCTATACCTATACAATACCCACCAGGACTAACTATACCTATACAATACCCACCAGGACTAACTGTACCTATACAATACCCACCAGGACTATCTGTACCTATACAATACCCACCAGGACTATCTATACCTATACAATATCCACCAGGACTAACTGTACCTATACAATACCCACCAGGACTATCTATACCTATACAATATCCACCAAGACTATCTATACCTATACAATACCCACCAGGACTATATATACCTATACAATACCCACCAGGACTATCTATACCTATACAATACCCACCAGGACTATATGTACCTATACAATATCCACCAGGACTATCTATACCTATACAATATCCACCAGGACTATCTATACCTATACAATACCCACCAGGACTATCTATACCTATACAATATCCACCAGGACTATCTATACCTATACAATATCCACCAGGACTATCTATACCTATACAATACCCACCAGGACTATCTATACCTATACAATATCCACCAGGACTATCTATACCTATACAATATCCACCAGGACTATCTATACCTATACAATACCCACCAGGACTATCTATACCTATACAATATCCACCAGGACTAACTGTACCTATACAATATCCACCAGGACTATCTATACCTATACAATATCCACCAGGACTATCTGTACCTATACAATACCCACCAGGACTAACTATACCTATACAATATCCACCAGGACTATCTATACCTATACAATATCCACCAGGACTATCTGTACCTATACAATACCCACCAGGACTCACTATACCTATACAATATCCACCAGGACTATCTATACCTATACAATACCCACCAGGACTATCTATACCTATACAATACCCACCAGGACTATCTATACCTATACAATATCCACCAGGACTATATATACCTATACAATACCCACCAGGACTATCTATACCTATACAATACCCACCAGGACTATCTATACCTATACAATATCCACCAGGACTATCTATACCTATACAATATCAACCAGGACTAACTATACCTATACAATACCCACCAGGACTATCTATACCTATACAATATCCACCAGGACTATCTGTACCTATACAATACCCACCAGGACTAACTATACCTATACAATATCCACCAGGACTATATATACCTATACAATATCCAGCTCAGGACTATCTATACCTATACAATACCCACCAGGACTAACTGTACCTTTATAATACCCACCAGGACTATCTATACCTATACAATATCCACCAGGACTATCTATACCTATACAATACCCACCAGGACTAACTGTACCTATACAATACCCACCAGGACTATCTATACCTATACATTACCCACCAGGACTATCTATACCTATACAATATCCACCAGGACTATCTATACCTATACAATACCCACCAGGACTATCTATACCTATACAATATCCACCAGGACTATATATACCTATACAATAGCCACCAGGACTATCTATACCTATACAATACCCACCAGGACTATCTATACCTATACAATATCCACCAGGACTATCTATACCTATACAATACCCACCAGGACTATCTATACCTATACAATACCCACCAGGACTATCTATACCTATACAATATCCACCAGGACTATCTATACCTATACAATACCCACCAGGACTATCTATACCTATACAATACCCACCAGGACTACATGTACCTACACAATATCCACCAGGACTAACTGTACCTATATAATATCCACCAGGACTAACTGTACCTATACAATATCCACCAGGACTAACTGTACCTATACAATACCCACCAGGACTATCTATACCTATACAATATCCACCAGGACTAACTATACCTATACAATACCCACCAGGACTATCTATACCTATACAATATCCACCAGGACTAACTGTACCTATACAATACCCACCAGGACTATCTATACCTATACAATACCCACCAGGACTATCTATACCTATACAATACCCACCAGGACTAACTGTACCTATACAATACCCACCAGGACTAACTGTACCTATACAATACCCACCAGGACTATCTATACCTATACAATATCCACCAGGACTATCTATACCTATACAATACCCACCAGGACTATCTATACCTATACAATATCCACCAGGACTAACTGTACCTATACAATACCCACCAGGACTATATGTACCTATACAATACCCACCAGGACTATCTATACCTATACAATATCCACCAGGACTATCTGTACCTATACAATATCCACCAGGACTAACTGTACCTATACAATACCCACCAGGACTATATGTACCTATACAATATCCACCAGGACTATCTATACCTATACAATATCCACCAGGACTATCTATACCTATACAATACCCACCAGGACTATCTATACCTATACAATATCCACCAGGACTATATGTACCTATACAATACCCACCAGGACTATCTATACCTATACAATATCCACCAGGACTAACTGTACCTATACAATACCCACCAGGACTATATGTACCTATACAATATCCACCAGGACTATCTATACCTATACAATATCCACCAGGACAATCTATACCTATACAATATCCACCAGGACTATCTATACCTATACAATATCCACCAGGACTATCTATACCTATACAATACCCACCAGGACTATCTATACCTATACAATATCCACCAGGACTATCTATACCTATACAATATCCACCAGGACAATCTATACCTATACAATATCCACCAGGACTATCTATACCTATACAATATCCACCAGGACTATCTATACCTATACAATACCCACCAGGACTAACTATACCTATACAATACCCACCAGGACTAACTGTACCTATACAATACCCACCAGGACTATCTGTACCTATACAATACCCACCAGGACTATCTATACCTATACAATATCCACCAGGACTAACTGTACCTATACAATACCCACCAGGACTATCTATACCTATACAATATCCACCAAGACTATCTATACCTATACAATACCCACCAGGACTATCTATACCTATACAATACCCACCAGGACTATCTATACCTATACAATACCCACCAGGACTATATGTACCTATACAATATCCACCAGGACTATCTATACCTATACAATATCCACCAGGACTATCTATACCTATACAATACCCACCAGGACTATCTATACCTATACAATATCCACCAGGACTATCTATACCTATACAATATCCACCAGGACTATCTATACCTATACAATACCCACCAGGACTATCTATACCTATACAATATCCACCAGGACTATCTATACCTATACAATATCCACCAGGACTATCTATACCTATACAATATCCACCAGGACTATCTATACCTATACAAATCCACCAGGACTATATTTACCTATACAATATCCACCAGGACTAACTGTACCTATACAATACCCACCAGGACTATCTGTACCTATACAATACCCACCAGGACTCACTATACCTATACAATATCCACCAGGACTATCTATACCTATACAATACCCACCAGGACTATCTATACCTATACAATACCCACCAGGACTATCTATACCTATACAATATCCACCAGGACTATATATACCTATACAATAGCCACCAGGACTATCTATACCTATACAATACCCACCAGGACTATCTATACCTATACAATATCCACCAGGACTATCTATACCTATACAATATCAACCAGGACTATCTATACCTATACAATACCCACCAGGACTATCTATACCTATACAATATCCACCAGGACTATCTGTACCTATACAATACCCACCAGGACTATCTATACCTATACAATATCCACCAGGACTATATATACCTATACAATATCCACCAGGACTATCTATACCTATACAATACCCACCAGGACTAACTGTACCTTTATAATACCCACCAGGACTATCTATACCTATACAATATCCACCAGGACTATCTATACCTATACAATACCCACCAGGACTAACTGTACCTATACAATACCCACCAGGACTATCTATACCTATACAATACCCACCAGGACTATCTATACCTATACAATATCCACCAGGACTATCTATACCTATACAATACCCACCAGGACTATCTATACCTATACAATATCCACCAGGACTATATATACCTATACAATAGCCACCAGGACTATCTATACCTATACAATACCCACCAGGACTATCTATACCTATACAATATCCACCAGGACTATCTATACCTATACAATACCCACCAGGACTAACTATACCTATACAATACCCACCAGGACTATCTATACCTATACAATATCCACCAGGACTACCTATACCATACAATACCCACCAGGACTAACTATACCTATACAATACCCACCAGGACTACATGTACCTACACAATATCCACCAGGACTAACTATACCTATATAATATCCACCAGGACTAACTGTACCTATACAATATCCACCAGGACTAACTGTACCTATACAATATCCACCAGGACTAACTATACCTATACAATATCCACCAGGACTAACTATACCTATACAATATCCACCAGGACTATCTATACCTATACAATAGCCACCAGGACTATCTATACCTATACAATACCCACCAGGACTATCTATACCTATACAATATCCACCAGGACTAACTGTACCTATACAATATCCACCAGGACTAACTATACCTATACAATATCCACCAGGACTAACTATACCTATACAAAACCCTCTTCACCTGTATTGATGCTTTAGAAAGCTCAGGCATTTGTACGTTTTTCTATGAGTGTGTGTGTGTTTTGTGTGTGTGTGTGTGTGTGTGTGTGTGAGAGAGAGAGAGAGGTCACAGGGGGGGCACGTGCCCATGTTAAATACAACTGCTGTGTCAGGAAATGAAAGGTCAGCATTTCACAGAGAGGCGGGGCAGCCGAGGCTAGATAGGTCCCCTCATTGGCCAGCCCAGGTGTCATTCAGAGCCTTCGGCCAATGATAGGCTGTGGATGTGGAAATATTTCCCCATAGAAGCAGACCTCTAGAGCAGACAAAGCCCCTCAGATCACTGGTGTGGGAGGTTAACTAAATATGGCTGACTAATAGTGTTACCATTGTTACATGTAGAGCACTGAGAAAGGTTCAGAACTCTGATAGAATGTATAGAATGCTGGTGTTCCAAGCATAGATCCAACATTCCATATAGTCCAGCACACATGGCTGCCAAAGTAGAACACTGATGTGAAAGAGATGTCTCATCTACTGATTCTATTTCTGTGTTTTGTCCCTGTATCGTCCTCTGAGTCCGAGTCTACATATAAACCACGATTATTTTTTTATATTTTTTATTTCACCTTTATTTAACCAGGTAAGCCAGTTGAGAACAAGTTCTCATTTACAACTGCGACCTGGCCAAGATAAAGCAAAGCAGTGCGATAAAAACAACAACACAGAGTTACATATGGGGTAAAACAAAACAAAGTCAAAAATACAACAGAAAAAAAATATATATACAGTGTGTGCAAATGTAGCAAGTTATGGAGGTAAGGCAATAAATAGGCTATAGTGCAAAATAATTACAATTAGTATTAACACTGGAATGATAGATGTGCAAGAGATGATGTGCAAATAGAGATACTGGGGTACAAATGAGCAAAATAAATAACTATATAGGGATGAGGTAGTTGGGTGGGCTAATTTCAGATGGGCTGTGTACAGGTGCAGTGATCGGTAAGGTGCTCTGACAACTGATGCTTAAAGTTAGTGAGGGAGATAAGTGTCTCAGCTTCTGAGAGATTTTGCAATTTGTTCCAGTCATTGGCAGCAGAGAACTGGAAGGAATGGCGGCCAAAGGAGGTGTTGGCTTGGGGATGACCAGTGAGATATACCTGCTGGAGCGCATACTATGGGTGGGTGTTGCTATGGTGACCAATGAGCTAAGATAAGGCGGGGATTTGCCTAGCAGTGATTTATAGATGGCCTGGAGCCAGTGGGTTTGACTGACGAACATGTAGTGAGGACCAGCCAACAAGAGCGTACAGGTCACAGTGGTGGGTAGTATATGGGGCTTTGGTGACAAAAACGGATGGCACTGTGATAGACTACATCCAATTTGCTGAGTAGAGTGTTGGAGGCTATTTTGTAAATGACATCGCCCGAAGTCAAGGATCGGTAGGATAGTCAGTTTTACGAGGGCATGTTTGGCAGCATGAGTGAAGGAGGCTTTGTTGCGAAATAGGAAGCCGATTCTAGATTTAACTTTGGATTGGAGATGCTTAATGTGAGTCTGGAAGGAGAGTTTACAGTCTAACCAGACACCTAGGTATTTGTAGTTGTCCACATACTCTAGGTCAGACCCGTCGAGAGTAGTGATTCTAGTCGGGTGGGCGGGTGCCAGCGGCGTTCGATTGAAGAGCATGCATTTAGTTTTACTAGTGTTTAAGAGCAGTTGGAGGCTACTGAAGGAGTGTTGTATGGCATTGAAGCTTGTTTGGATGAAGCAAGTCACTTAAAATACACTCCATCATAGAGCACTAGCAGAAGGTCTTTCTGGATAAGAGTCTGGTAAATTACCAAAAGGTAAATGTATACAGTAATGTATGTATTATAAAGATCTCAATGATGATCAGAGCTGAAACCTCAGTTATTAATACATGTTCTTCATCCTTCCAGACTGTCAATCAGTCCTGCAGCTCAGACCTACTGTACCTGGAACGTTATTATTAAGGTTATACACAGTTATAACCGTTATTATTAAGGTTATACACAGTTATAACCGTTATTATTAAGGTTATTCACAGTTATAACAGTTATTATTAAGGTTATACACAGTTATAACCGTTATTATTAAGGTTATACACAGTTATAACCGTTATTATTAAGGTTATACACAGTTATAACCGTTATTATTAAGGTTATACACAGTTATAACACTTATTATTACGGTTATTCACAGTTATAACCGTTATTATTAAGGTTATACACAGTTATGACCGTTATTATTAAGGTTATACACAGTTATAACCGTTATTATTAAGGTTATACACAGTTATAACAGTTATTATTAAGGTTATTCACAGTTATAACCGTTATTATTAAGGTTATTCACAGTTATAACAGTTATTATTAAGGTTATACACAGTTATGACCATTATTATTAAGGTTATTCACAGTTATAACCGTTATTATTAAGGTTATTCACAGTTATAACAGTTATTATTAAGGTTATTCACAGTTATAACCGTTATTATTAAGGTTATACACAGTTATAACAGTTATTATTAAGGTTATACACAGTTATAACAGTTATTATTAAGGTTATACACAGTTATGACCGTTATTATTAAGGTTATACACAGTTATAACCGTTATTATTAAGGTTATACACAGTTATGACCGTTATTATTAAGGTTATACACAGTTATGACCGTTATTATTAAGGTTATACACAGTTATAACCGTTATTATTAAGGTTATACACAGTTATAACAGTTATTATTAAGGTTATACACAGTTATGACCGTTATTATTAAGGTTATACACAGTTATAACCGTTATTATTAAGGTTATACACAGTTATGACCGTTATTATTAAGGTTATACACAGTTATAACCGTTATTATTAAGGTTATACACTGTTATGACACACTTATTATTAAGGTTATACACAGTTATAACACTTATTATTAAGGTTATACACAGTTATAACACTTATTATTAAGGTTATACACAGTTATAATTTGAAGTTGAATCTCCCGAGTGGCGCAGTGGTCTAAGGCATCGCAGTGCTAGCTGTGCCACTAGAGATCCTGGTTGGAATCCAGGCTCTGTCGTAGCCGGCCGTGACCGGGAGACCCATGGGGGGGCGCACAATTGGCACAGCGTCGTCCAGGGTAGGGGAGGGAATGGCCGGCAGGGATGTAGCTCAGTTGGTAGAGCATGGTGTTTGCAACGCCAGGGTTATGGGTTTGATTCCCAGGGGGGGCCAGTATGGGAAAAAATACAAAAATAATGTATGCACTCAATAATGTAAGTCACTCTGGATAAGAGCGTCTGCTAAATGACTAAAATGTAATGTAATGTTATAACCGTTATGACCTGGTGTAAGAACAATATGAAACCAATATGAAACCAATATGAAACCAATATGAAACCAATATGAAACCAATATGAAACCAATATGAAACCAATATGAAACCAATATGAAACCAATATGAAACCAATATGAAACCAATAAGCTCTATAATATGTGATACACCTGTCTCAGTCAATGTGACTGTCATTAACCCATTACAGCCCTGTCTAAGCCGGGGGAGGGGTTCTACTAAGCTATATGGAATTGTTTGAAGAAGGTCATACCAAGGATCATTTAGCTATTTCATTTTAAATTTTAAGACCCCTTGAAGTATCCCAAAAATATGTGAAAAAATTATTTTACCAAGAAGGAGAGTGATGGAGTGCTGCATCCGATGACCTGGCCTCCACAATCCCCCGACCTCAACCCAATTGAGATGGTTTGGTATGAGTCGGATGGCAGAGTGAAGGAAAAGCAGCCAACAGGTGCTCAGCATATGTGGGAACTCCTTCAAGACTGTTAGAAAAGCATTCCAGGTGAAGCTGGTTGAGAGAACGCCAAGAGTGTGCAAAGCTGTCATCAAGGCAAAGGGTGGCTATTTGAAGAGTCTCAAATATAAAATATATTTTGATTTGTTTAACAATTTTTTGGTTACTACATGATTCCATATGTGTTATTTCATAGTTTTGAAGTCTTCACTATTATTCTACAATGTAGAAAATAGTAAAAATAAAGACAATTCCTTGAATGAGTAGGTGTGTCCAAACTTTTGACTGGTAGTGTATATTCTTCTTTTGTATTTAACCCCTTCTTTTCGGCACTAAACAGTTTCCATATATACTTAAAATTTTTTCAACTGGTACCGGGGGACCTTCAGACGAGTCTCGTGAGGCCTGTGGGCGTCCTAGAGCAAAACATGTGCGTGTTTGTGAGAGTCTCACCCTTCCACAGAGGGGTCTTATTAGTGTGTAGCCCAAACGGTTTGGACGCTACAGACAGAAGTTGGCAGATCGGCTGTACTGATTTCAGACAAGTCCCAAGATGCTTGTGGGGGTCGTAGAGCAAAACGGAGAACACCATCATGTTCGTGAGAGTCTCATCTTTCTCATCTCTCCATTCGGACGCTACAGACGATTTTGTGAGAAGACTGATTTTCAGGATGTCTCATGGTCTGCCAAACACTGCTGTAGCTCTGTCACCTTTCACCACAGATGTGGAAATGTAACATGGGTCGGATGCGGTGGATTGAGACACATCCAATGAAAAAAAAAAACAGATCTCTAGCTTAAACTGACATATTCTTGTGAGGATTATTTTATTATGCTAATTAGATTTCCACGGGGGCCCGGACATCGACTCTCGTGGGTTTTAAACAGAATAAACAGATGATTTATTGAAGTTACAGTGTGAGACTCCCATTCCTCCTTGTTGCACCTGTAAGGTGCCCCAAATGTTACCCTATTCCCTTGTAATGCACTTTTGACCAAGGCCAATTGGGCCCACTACATAGGATACTGTATGTGGTGCCATTTGGGAAGCAAATCTTAGTTTAATCAAAATCTCTTCAGATCTGACATCATTACCAGTATCGAGTGATGACTTCACTGGCGACAAAATAAAAAGTGTAACATGCTCCGAATACATCAGGTGTAGACCTCACAGTGAAACGCTCACTGACAAGCCCTTAACCAACAATGCCGTTTTAAGAAACTAGAGTTAAGAAAATATTTACTAAATAAACTAAAGTAAAAAATAAAATAAAAAGTAACACAATAAAATAACAACAACGAGGCTATGTACAGGGGGTACCGGTACCGAGTCAATGTGCGGGGGCACCGGTTAGGTAATATGTACATGTAGGTAGAGTTAAAGTGACTATGCATAGATAATAAACAGAGAGTAGCAGCAGCATAAAAGATGGGGTGGGGGTCAATGTAAATAGTCCGGGTAGCCATTTGATTAGATGTTCAGGAGTCTTATGGCTTGGGGGTAGAAGCTGTTCAGGAGCCTTTTGGACCTAGACTTGGTGCTCCGGTACCGCTTGCCGTGCGGTAGCAGAGAGAACAGTCTATGACTTGGGTGACTGGAGTCTTTGACCATTTTTTGGGCCTTTCTTTGACACCACCTAGTATATAGGTCCTGGATGGCAGGGAGCTTGGCCCCAGTGATGTCCTTGGCCGTATGCACTACCCTCTGTAGCGCCTTACGGTTGGATGCCGAGCAGTTGCCATACCAGGCAGTGATGCAACCGGTCAGGATGCTCTCGATGGTGCAGCTGTATAACTTTTTGAGGATCTGGGGACCCATGCCAAATCTTTTCAGTCTCCTGAGGGGGAAATTACCAGTATCTAGTGATGACTTCACTGGTGACATCATTACCAGTATCTAGTGATGACTTCACTGATGACATCACCAGCGGTAGACCCATCTGCAGAGAAAATGGCAGTGTTCGAGAGCATCAAAACCGTGATGTGTCATGGGTAAATTGATCTACAAATAATATTGAGTAGTGATTTATGATGCAAGGTGATTTATAGGTTAGTCAGTCTCCACTTATCTTTAAAGGAGGCTACCGTGTCGAACACGCCCCATATATTGGGTGGAGGACTGAAGAATGTTACAAGAATCAACACATCTCCATCTTCTGGATGAGCAAGAGGAGAATACTAGACATCAGAGAGGAGAATACTAGACATCAGAGAGGAGAATACTAGACATCAGAGAGGAGGATACTAGACATCAGAGAGGAGAATACTAGACATCAGAGAGGAGAACACTAGACATCAGAGAGGAGAATACTAGACATCAGAGAGGAGAATACTAGACATCAGAGAGGAGAATACTAGACATCAGAGAGGAGAACACTAGACATCAGAGAGGAGAATACTAGACATCAGAGAGGAGAATACTAGACATCAGAGAGGAGAATACTAGACATCAGAGAGGAGAATACTAGACATCAGAGAGGAGAATACTACATCAGAGAGGAGAATACTAGACATCAGAGAGGAGAATACTAGACATCAGAGAGGAGAACACTAGACATCAGAGAGGAGAATACTAGACATCAGAGAGGAGAATACTAGACATCAGAGAGGAGAACACTACACATCAGAGAGGAGAACACTAGACATCAGAGAGGAGAATACTAGACATCAGAGAGGAGAATACTAGACATCAGAGAGGAGAATACTAGACATCAGAGAGGAGAATACTAGACATCAGAGAGGAGAATACTAGACATCAGAGAGGAGAATACTAGACATCAGAGAGGAGAACACTAGACATCAGAGATGAGAATACTAGACATCAGAGATGAGAATACTAGACATCAGAGAGGAGAATACTAGACATCAGAGAGGAGAATACTAGACATCAGAGAGGAGAATACTAGACATCAGAGAGGAGAACACTAGACATCAGAGATGAGAATACTAGACATCAGAGATGAGAATACTAGACATCAGAGAGGAGAACACTAGACATCAGAGAGGAGAATACTAGACATCAGAGAGGAGAATACTAGACATCAGAGAGGAGAATACTAGACATCAGAGAGGAGAACACTAGACATCAGAGATGAGAATACTAGACATCAGAGATGAGAATACTAGACATCAGAGAGGAGAACACTACACATCAGAGAGGAGAACACTAGACATCAGAGAGGAGGATACTAGACATCAGAGAGGAGAATACTAGACATCAGAGAGGAGAATACTAGACATCAGAGAGGAGAATACTAGACATCAGAGAGGAGGATACTAGACATCAGAGAGGAGAATACTAGACATCAGAGAGGAGAATACTAGACATCAGAGAGGAGAATACTAGACATCAGAGAGGAGAATACTAGACATCAGAGAGGAGAATACTAGACATCAGAGAGGAGAATACTAGACATCAGAGAGGAGAATACTAGACATCAGAGAGGAGAATACTAGACATCAGAGAGGAGAATACTAGACATCAGAGAGGAGAATACTAGACATCAGAGAGGAGAATACTAGACATCAGAGAGGAGAATACTAGACATCAGAGAGGAGAATACTAGACATCAGAGAGGAGAATACTAGACATCAGAGAGGAGGATACTAGACATCAGAGAGGAGAATACTAGACATCAGAGAGGAGAATACTAGACATCAGAGATGAGAATACTAGACATCAGAGAGGAGAATACTAGACATCAGAGAGGAGAATACTAGACATCAGAGAGGAGAATACTAGACATCAGAGAGGAGAATACTAGACATCAGAGAGGAGGATACTAGACATCAGAGAGGAGAATACTAGACATCAGAGATGAGAATACTAGACATCAGAGAGGAGAATACTAGACATCAGAGAGGAGAATACTAGACATCAGAGAGGAGAATACTAGACATCAGAGAGGAGAATACTAGACATCAGAGAGGAGAATACTAGACATCAGAGAGGAGGATACTAGACATCAGAGAGGAGAATACTAGACATCAGAGAGGAGAATACTAGACATCAGAGAGGAGAATACTAGACATCAGAGAGGAGAATACTAGACATCAGAGAGGAGAATACTAGACATCAGAGAGGAGAATACTAGACATCAGAGATGAGAATACTAGACATCAGAGAGGAGAATACTAGACATCAGAGAGGAGAATACTAGACATCAGAGAGGAGAATACTAGACATCAGAGAGGAGAATACTAGACATCAGAGAGGAGAACACTAGACATCAGAGATGAGAATACTAGACATCAGAGATGAGAACACTAGACATCAGAGAGGAGAATACTAGACATCAGAGAGGAGAATACTAGACATCAGAGAGGAGAATACTAGACATCAGAGAGGAGAATACTAGACATCAGAGAGGAGAATACTAGACATCAGAGAGGAGAATACTAGACATCAGAGAGGAGAATACTAGACATCAGAGAGGAGAATACTAGACATCAGAGAGGAGGATACTAGACATCAGAGAGGAGAATACTAGACATCAGGGAGGAGAATACTAGACATCAGAGAGGAGAATACTAGACATCAGAGAGGAGAATACTAGACATCAGAGAGGAGAATACTAGACATCAGAGAGGAGAATACTAGACATCAGAGAGGAGAATACTAGACATCAGAGAGGAGGATACTAGACATCAGAGAGGAGAATACTAGACATCAGAGATGAGAATACTAGACATCAGAGAGGAGAATACTAGACATCAGAGAGGAGAATACTAGACATCAGAGAGGAGAATACTAGACATCAGAGAGGAGAATACTAGACATCAGAGAGGAGAATACTAGACATCAGAGAGGAGAATACTAGACATCAGAGAGGAGAATACTAGACATCAGAGAGGAGAACACTAGACATCAGAGAGGAGAATACTGGACATCAGAAAGGAGAATACTAGACATCAGAGAGGAGAATACTAGACATCAGAGAGGAGAATACTAGACATCAGAGAGGAGAATACTAGACATCAGAGAGGAGAATACTAGACATCAGAGAGGAGAATACTAGACATCAGAGAGGAGGATACTAGACATCAGAGATGAGGTGAAGTATCTGTAATAGAACCCAGACATCTGCCCCTGGTGTCTGATTGGTTGATCTGTAACCTTTGATCTGTGAGTTCTGGTGCTGAGAGGTCAGGAGGACAGAGAGAGGCTGCCACCAGGTGGCCGAGACATGCTTACACAGCTACTGGCAGAGGTTGGCGGTCAGGGGTGAAGCACACACACACATCTCTCCAGACATACACACACACATCTCTCCAGACATACACACACACATCTCTCCAGACATACACACACACAGAATAGAAGGGTTGAGGCAAGAATTGCATGTTATAATTAGTGACTTCATGTCACTATGATGGTAGTGAAGTTAACTAACTTGGTAGGTGAGAGTCAATTCCTCTCACCAATTCTCGCCCTATTCTTCCCTATACACTCTATCCTCTTACCCCCTCCATCACTCTATCCTCTTACCCCCTCCATCACTCTATCCTCTTACCCCCTCCATCACTCTATCCTCTTACCCCCTCCATCACTCTATCCTCTTACCCCCTCCATCACTCCATCACTCTATCCTCTTACCCCTCCATCACTCCATCCTCTTACCCCTCCATCACTCCATCACTCTATCCTCTTACCCCTCCATCACTCTATCCTCTTACCCCCTCCATCACTCTATCCTCTTACCCCCTCCATCACTCTATCCTCTTACCCCCTCCATCACTCTATCCTCTTACCCCCTCCATCACTCCATCACTCTATCCTCTTACCCCCTCCATCACTCTATCCTCTTACCCCCTCCATCACTCTATCCTCTTACCCCCTCCATCACTCTATCCTCTTACCCCCTCCATCACTCCATCACTCTATCCTCTTACCCCCTCCATCACTCTATCCTCTTACCCCCTCCATCACTCTATCCTCTTACCCCCTCCATCACTCTATCCTCTTACCCCCTCCATCACTCTATCCTCTTACCCCCTCCATTGTGGTCCTCTGTAGCTCAGCTGGTAGAGCACGGCGCTTGTAACGCCAAGGTAGTGGGTTCGATCCCCGGGACCACCCATACACAAAAAAATGTATGCACGCATGACTGTAAGTCGCTTTGGATAAAAGCGTCTGCTAAATGGCATATTATTATTATATTACTCTATCCTCTTACCCCCTCCATCACTCCATCACTCCATCCTCTTACCCCTCCATCACTCCATCCTCTTACCCCTCCATCACTCTATCCTCTTACCCCTCCATCACTCTATCCTCTTACCCCCTCCATCACTCTATCCTCTTACCCCCTCCATCACTCTATCCTCTTACCCCCTCCATCACTCTATCCTCTTACCCCCTCCATCACTCTATCCTCTTACCCCTCCATCACTCTATCCTCTTACCCCCTCCATCACTCTATCCTCTTACCCCCTCCATCACTCTATCCTCTTACCCCCTCCATCACTCTATCCTCTTACCCCTCCATCACTCTATCCTCTTACCCCTCCATCACTCTATCCTCTTACCCCCTCCATCACTCTATCCTCTTACCCCCTCCATCACTCTATCCTCTTACCCCCTCCATCACTCTATCCTCTTACCCCTCCATCACTCTATCCTCTTACCCTCCATCACTCTATCCTCTTACCCCCTCCATCACTCTATCCTCTTACCCCCTCCATCACTCTATCCTCTTACCCCCCTCCATCACTCTATCCTCTTACCCCTCCATCACTCTATCCTCTTACCCCTCCATCACTCTATCCTCTTACCCCTCCATCACTCTATCCTCTTACCCCCTCCATCACTCTATCCTCTTACCCCCTCCATCACTCTATCCTCTTACCCCCTCCATCACTCTATCCTCTTACCCCCTCCATCACTCTATCCTCTTACCCCCCTCCATCACTCTATCCTCTTACCCCCCTCCATCACTCTATCCTCTTACCCCCTCCATCACTCTATCCTCTTACCCCCCTCCATCACTCTATCCTCTTACCCCCTCCATCACTCTATCCTCTTACCCCCTCCATCACTCTATCCTCTTACCCCCTCCATCACTCTATCCTCTTACCCCCTCCATCACTCTATCCTCTTACCCCTCCATCACTCTATCCTCTTACCCCCTCCATCACTCCATCCTCTTACCCCCTCCATCACTCCATCACTCCATCCTCTTACCCCCTCCATCACTCTATCCTCTTACCCCTCCATCACTCTATCCTCTTACCCCTCCATCACTCTATCCTCTTACCCCCTCCATCACTCTATCCTCTTACCCCCTCCATCACTCTATCCTCTTACCCCCTCCATCACTCTATCCTCTTACCCCTCCATCACTCTATCCTCTTACCCCTCCATCACTCTATCCTCTTACCCCCTCCATCACTCTATCCTCTTACCCCCTCCATCACTCTATCCTCTTACCCCTCCATCACTCTATCCTCTTACCCCTCCATCACTCTATCCTCTTACCCCCTCCATCACTCTATCCTCTTACCCCTCCATCACTCTATCCTCTTACCCCCTCCATCACTCTATCCTCTTATTGGAGAGCTATACTGTTATTGGAGAATTACACAATAAGAATTTAAAAATAGATTATTTATAATCAATAATTCTCCTATACTATATAACTACCCCTGTAGTCTATAATTATTAGCATGTCTCTCTAAAGACAGAACCATCTGGGTCAGAGGGTGAGCCAGCATCAAGTCCTTATGGACCTGGAACAGATCTGCCCTATCTGCTAGACCTACAGGCTAATGTACTGGGGAACACATTGTAGATTCACATTCCTAGGTTTTATTTCAGTTTGTTTATTTAAAATATAAATACATGTCACACTGATTAGCCAACTAAGGACCCGTGGTTCTCTCTGAAAACTGAAAGAAAGAAATGTGAGTGTATATGTCATGTACAGCTTTGTGGAGGTTTAGACCGCTTGATTATGTAGTGTCTGTACATCTAGGAGAAGTGGAAAGGCCACTCCTGGTGTCGCCAATGACGCAAGCCTGGTTTCTTATTTCACAGTGGGAACGAATCTGGACGAACTGAAAAAGTTTAACTGTAACGCACAGTACTTGTTGTTAAGTTGACTGAATGGGTTTCTGTTTCAGTTCTGTCTAAACGCGACCGTGGAATGACTCCAAACATGGCTGCTTTTAGTCTGAATAATGTCACTACAACACTGTTACATTCACTAGCGGGTCAGTTTGGGAATACTAATGCCCCTACAAAACACCCAGTGAGATACAGGCTGGAACTCTACTTCCTTTTAATAGCACCTCCCACCTAAGGATCTGTCTTTCTAAGCCATCTACTGCCATTTCCTGTCTTTGAGGGGTGCAAAATCCACTTGTCACTCAAATCTCACTGGATTGATTGCTTTCATTTTACTCCTGCTACTCTTCCATACTCTTGCTTGTGCCTGTCTGAATTATGCAACAGAATGTGACAACAGTAATTAATGAGGAAGTCTAAACAGAGCAGGTGAGTGTAGGTAGATCTAGATAGAGCAGGTGAGTGTAGGTAGGTCTAGAGAGAGCAGGTGAGTGCAGGTAGGTCTAGACAGAGCAGGTGAGTGTAGGTAGGTCTAGACAGAGCAAGTGAGTGTAGGTAGGTCTAGACAGAGCAGGTGAGTGTAGGTAGGTCTAGATAGAGCAGGTGAGTGCAGGTAGGTCTAGACAGAGCAGGTGAGTGTAGGTAGGTCTAGACAGAGCAGGTGAGTGTAGGTAGGTCTAGAGAGAGCAGGTGAGTGTAGGTAGGTCTAGATAGAGCAGGTGAGTGCAGGTAGGTCTAGATAGAGCAGGTGAGTGTAGGTAGGTCTAGAGAGAGCAGGTGAGTGTAGGTAGGTCTAGATAGAGCAGGTGAGTGCAGGTAGGTCTAGATAGAGCAGGTGAGTGTAGGTAGGTCTAGAGAGAGCAGGTGAGTGTAGGTAGGTCTAGATAGAGCAGGTGAGTGTAGGTAGGTCTAGATAGAGCAGGTGAGTGTAGGTAGGTCTAGACAGAGCAGGTGAGTGTAGGTAGGTCTAGACAGAGCAGGTGAGTGTAGGTAGGTCTAGAGAGAGCAGGTGAGTGTAGGTAGGTCTAGACAGAGCAGGTGAGTGTGGGTAGGTAGGTCTAGACAGAGCAGGTGAGTGTAGGTAGGTCTAGAGAGAGCAGGTGAGTGTAGGTAGGTCTAGACAGAGCAGGTGAGTGTAGGTAGGTCTAGACAGAGCAGGTGAGTGTAGGTAGGTAGGTCTAGACAGAGCAGGTGAGTGTAGGTAGGTCTAGACAGAGCAGGTGAGTGTAGGTAGGTCTAGACAGAGCAGGTGAGTGTAGGTAGGTAGGTCTAGACAGAGCAGGTGAGTGTAGGTAGGTCTAGACAGAGCAGGTGAGTGCAGGTAGGTCTAGACAGAGCAGGTGAGTGCAGGTAGGTCTAGATAGAGCAGGTGAGTGTAGGTAGGTCTAGATAGAGCAGGTGAGTGTAGGTAGGTCTAGACAGAGCAGGTGAGTGTAGGTAGGTAGACCTAGACAGAGCAGGTGAGTGTAGGTAGGTCTAGACAGAGCAGGTGAGTGTAGGTAGGTCTAGACAGAGCAGGTGAGTGCAGGTAGGTCTAGACAGAGCAGGTGAGTGTAGGTAGGTCTAGACAGAGCAGGTGAGTGTAGGTAGGTCTAGATAGAGCAGGTGAGTGCAGGTAGGTCTAGACAGAGCAGGTGAGTGTAGGTAGGTCTAGACAGAGCAGGTGAGTGTAGGTAGGTCTAGAGAGAGCAGGTGAGTGTAGGTAGGTCTAGATAGAGCAGGTGAGTGCAGGTAGGTCTAGATAGAGCAGGTGAGTGTAGGTAGGTCTAGAGAGAGCAGGTGAGTGTAGGTAGGTCTAGATAGAGCAGGTGAGTGCAGGTAGGTCTAGATAGAGCAGGTGAGTGTAGGTAGGTCTAGAGAGAGCAGGTGAGTGTAGGTAGGTCTAGATAGAGCAGGTGAGTGTAGGTAGGTCTAGATAGAGCAGGTGAGTGTAGGTAGGTCTAGACAGAGCAGGTGAGTGTAGGTAGGTCTAGACAGAGCAGGTGAGTGTAGGTAGGTCTAGAGAGAGCAGGTGAGTGTAGGTAGGTCTAGACAGAGCAGGTGAGTGTGGGTAGGTAGGTCTAGACAGAGCAGGTGAGTGTAGGTAGGTCTAGAGAGAGCAGGTGAGTGTAGGTAGGTCTAGACAGAGCAGGTGAGTGTAGGTAGGTCTAGACAGAGCAGGTGAGTGTAGGTAGGTAGGTCTAGACAGAGCAGGTGAGTGTAGGTAGGTCTAGACAGAGCAGGTGAGTGTAGGTAGGTCTAGACAGAGCAGGTGAGTGTAGGTAGGTAGGTCTAGACAGAGCAGGTGAGTGTAGGTAGGTCTAGACAGAGCAGGTGAGTGCAGGTAGGTCTAGACAGAGCAGGTGAGTGCAGGTAGGTCTAGATAGAGCAGGTGAGTGTAGGTAGGTCTAGATAGAGCAGGTGAGTGTAGGTAGGTCTAGACAGAGCAGGTGAGTGTAGGTAGGTAGACCTAGACAGAGCAGGTGAGTGTAGGTAGGTCTAGACAGAGCAGGTGAGTGTAGGTAGGTCTAGACAGAGCAGGTGAGTGCAGGTAGGTCTAGACAGAGCAGGTGAGTGTAGGTAGGTCTAGATAGAGCAGGTGAGTGTAGGTAGGTCTAGACAGAGCAGGTGAGTGTAGGTAGGTCTAGACAGAGCAGGTGAGTGTAGGTAGGTCTAGACAGAGCAGGTGAGTGTAGGTAGGTCTAGACAGAGCAGGTGAGTGTAGGTAGGTCTAGACAGAGCAGGTGAGTGTAGGTAGGTCTAGATAGAGCAGGTGAGTGTAGGTAGGTCTAGATAGAGCAGGTGAGTGCAGGTAGGTCTAGATAGAGCAGGTGAGTGCAGGTAGGTCTAGATAGAGCAGGTGAGTGAGGGTAGGTCTAGATAGAGCAGGTGAGTGTAGGTAGATCTAGATAGAGCAGGTGAGTGCAGGTAGGTCTAGATAGAGCAGGTGAGTGTAGGTAGGTCTAGAGAGAGCAGGTGAGTGAGGGTAGGTCTAGATAGAGCAGGTGAGTGTAGGTAGGTCTAGACAGAGCAGGTGAGTGTAGGTAGGTAGACCTAGACAGAGCAGGTGAGTGTAGGTAGGTCTAGACAGAGCAGGTGAGTGTAGGTAGGTCTAGATAGAGCAGGTGAGTGTAGGTAGATGTAGATAGAGCAGGTGAGTGTAGGTAGGTCTAGACAGAGCAGGTGAGTGTAGGTAGGTCTAGATAGAGCAGGTGAGTGAGGGTAGGTCTAGACAGAGCAGGTGAGTGTAGGTAGATCTAGACAGAGCAGGTGAGTGAGGGTAGGTCTAGACAGAGCAGGTGAGTGTAGGTAGGTCTAGACAGAGCAGGTGAGTGTAGGTAGGTCTAGATAGAGCAGGTGAGTGTAGGTAGGTCTAGACAGAGCAGGTGAGTGAGGGTAGGTCTAGACAGAGCAGGTGAGTGTAGGTAGGTCTAGATAGAGCAGGTGAGTGAGGGTAGGTCTAGACAGAGCAGGTGAGTGTAGGTAGGTCTAGATAGAGCAGGTGAGTGTAGGTAGGTCTAGACAGAGCAGGTGAGTGTAGGTAGGTCTAGATAGAGCAGGTGAGTGAGGGTAGGTCTAGACAGCAGAGCAGGTGTTTTGGGTGGTTGTAGCCCTGCTCCACTCTTTATGTTAATTAATTCATATACGCAAATACACCCATTGTATTTATGCAAATGATGCACATATCATTTTATTTGAACACTATTTTTAGAAATACCTGATACCATTAGAAAATGTACATATGAGTGCATTCTATTTTTATTTTTTTAAGGGACATTTTACAATCAATTGAATACCTGCATTCCCACCAAAATCGCTTAACTCCATGCATTATATGTCCATGCCAGTAAAATGTTTTATGTGCTATTATTCAGTCAATATCTGATGGGATTTTAAAAATTCAAAAAGTTTGGAGTATCTTCATGTTGCATTTATTTGAATTGTTTTTAAAACCTTTTAGCAATTTTGATGACCCTCGCTACTTTTACATCGGGCGTAAAGACAACCTAACCTATATATAAAAAATAAAATGTCAACCGTATGTTTCTATAAATGTATGTCTTCATGATCCGTCTGCCATTCGACGTGGATTCTTGTAACTCACGAGGTTTGGTTTCATTCATTAGTCTCCATTCCCCCTCCCCTCCCCTCCCCTCCTCACCCCTTCCCCCATTTTACTGCTGGAGCCAGGCTGAGCTAGACACAGGCAGCCGAGAGAGAAGGAGGAAAACCCAAACGGCTCCGGGAGTGGGTGTGTTGTTTCACGTTGTTAGTTACACAATAACGACACGACCATAAACCCACAGCTCAGACGACCAAATAACAAACAAAACGACGTCGAAAGTTGAAGCAGCACGATAATCACAACACTAGTAGGCTCCCCCAAAATGCACTGTTTGTAAGATAAGAGTCTTGCTAACTCGATCTGACGAGAGTTTATATGATCCTAATCTTCATAAACAGCGGTTAGTTTGTAAATAACGCTGTATGAATGACTGGTGATGTCGTTCCAGTGTAACAACCATTTTCTCTGACTCGCTTCTCTCTTCTGCTAAACGTCGCTGTTTCTGCCGCCTCCTGTCGACGTCCGGTACGTGCGTCAAATAGCCTGCACTACTTGCTGTTCCTGCGCTATTAGAGAGAGGCGGGGTGGGGGAGGGACGGGACAATACAACTACTTTAATGGCGTCTTTATTGGCCCCAAATGTGTTATACAAACCTTAGAGTGACTCTCAGAGCAGTTATTGAGGTGTTATCGACGCGATGTGTTGTTGCGGGTTGAGCCCGTCGGAGGGCCTATTTGACGGCAGCGCGGAGGGGTTTGTACGGTGGCCGGGCCTGGCTGTTTAACGGTGGTGCGGTCCTGAATGGAGGAAGTGTTTTCCTGCGGGGTAAACAGTGACAGCTATAGGGCAGACTCCCTCAGCCCGCTAAAAAAACAACCCGAAAATGGATTCAGACAGTAAACTGGTCGCCCAGCTGAATTCTGGTGAGTAGAGGGAGCTGAATATGTGACATTTAGATGTTATAATTCCTCTCCACGTCGCTCCGGCGCCCTCCTCTGTAGCTAACCCGCTCCGTCCTCTCTCTCCCCCCTACAGAACTCTACTTCCTAATCGCCCGCTTTCTACAGGCTGGACCGTGCCAGAACACAGCAGAGGTGGGTCAGAGGGGATTTTAGGAGTATTTACTATATTACCAGGTTTGTCTCGGTGTGTGATTTTTGACTTTTTAATCTATTTCCAGACGTTGATCCGGGAGGTGGAGGAGAAGGAGGTGAGTCGTGTGTCTGTGCTCGCCTCGCATCAAGCTGCTGTCTGCACTTTCTCATGTTGATTTTTAAGCAGATTTCTAATTTAATGTTTAAAAACACAAACAGACGAGTTTCTAGTGTTAGTGATCGGAGTGAACTGTGTGTTTCCTGCAGCTACTGCCCACACGACGGGACTGGACGGGGAAGGAGCACCCAGGGAGATACGAGGATTTGGTAAGGCTCCTCTATAACAGAGAAAAAGTTTTTTAGAGAGAGCAAAATACAAATTGAATTTCCCGCAATTTTTAAATCAGGGGGAAAAAAAAGTAAAAAGGATTGTACCGAGAAAACCCGAACCTAACCCGGCCCAGAGGAGGCAATGGGTCTTGTCCTGGTCCATCGGGGAACCTGGGTTGAGAGTTTGGTGACAGGCATGTCCAAAACATTTAAATAGTAGTGAAAATGTGTGTGAAATGTTGGTACGTCATGAGTGTTGTGGTGTTGGATCGCGCGGGGGAGGGACTCCTGCGCCACAGCTTGCAGAGATGAAGGCGCCCAGCTCCTGCTGGAGAGAGAGAGAGAGACATGGTGTGTGTGTGTGTGTGTGTGGCTAAAACACACAAGCAGCGGGACGAGGTAAAACACTGCTTTTAGGAGAAAATAAACAGTCATATCAGAAAGCACTGGGAAATATATATATCCTTCTAAAGAGAGAGTTGTATCAGCAGGAGGGGGAGAGAGGAGTGTTTCTTACCTCAGGGTTGAAGGAGGGGGAGACATAGATGGTAAGGGCAAATATTCAGCTGAAATCTAATCATTATGGCTTTATTAATTAATGGACTAATTAGGTAAATTACATGGTGATTTTACATAACGCTATTGAGCACTGCATGAATAACACCATGTAACGTCAATAGAATACATATTTTCGAGAGTTTTGAGATCAATCATGTAGATATTTTAAAAGTTTTATATTTCTGGCAAATGATCATAACCTTAATCTTTTTTTAAAAAAAAATTCCATGACATGGTTCTTTTTTTAAAACATTTATTTTAATTTTTTTTAGATCTTCAGTAGCCTACAGTCATCATGATCTTTTGCAGACTCGACTAAAACTAAATCTATACATTTCTAGAACAGCAGTATTGACACTGTCTGTCTCCTCTCCTTGCTCTGACATTTCTCCCTCCGCCGGTGAGCGGGGGTTGTGATGCGGCTGGCCGGGCCTACTGTCTCTGTCCTCCGCTGCTTCATCTTAAGATGCGACATGTTCTTAAAGGTGCACTATGCAGAAATCACTGCCATTTCCTGGTTGCTAAAATTCTAATAGTTTGCCTAATTTCAATTTATGTGACAACAAGCAAGTATATTGTAGAGGATCACTGTACCATCTAAACCACTGTGAAATATATTTTCCATCACCAAAAATATTGTGTTTTCAGCTGTTTGAAGTTGGTGGACAAAACCTATAGTAAAATACTCAAAAATATAACATAAGAACGGGAAGCATAGAAATAGAGCACATAGAACAGATCTACCTCTTATTAGACTGGCTTTCAACGGGAATGACAGATCTATAACTGTGAAATCTATGTGAATTTGGTCAGGTCGCCAAGAAAGTTCCATATTGCAGATTTAATTTAATTATCAGACAGATTGTCTTTATATGTTTATGTCAAGTTATTTACATGGAAGGTTTTTATTGAAAGGATCAGATATTTAGCCACTAGGTTGACTGGAGTCTTTTCTAAAGATGACATTTATGAATGTAGTAATATTAATACTAATAATTCATATAACGGATGGACTGACTGACTGACCATCTTTATAATGTATAATAGAGTTAGTGAAAGGAAGTCTAAAGATTACATTTATAATAGCTACTAATATTTCTACTAATAATTAACATTATAATTACTGCTAATTATGAAACAATAATTAAAGTCATATTCATAATAATATAATGATAATAAGGGCAGCGTTTTCTCCCTCTAACAGATGTCGTTTGTATTAGTGTTAAGGAGTGATTCTGAACATTAATTCCATGATGACAACAATAGTAATGTAGTGATGATGGTGATATTAGTGATAATAATAATGATAGTGATATTATTGATAATAATAATGATGATATTGATTTTAGTGCTAAGAATAACGATGATAGTGATATTAGTGATAATAATGAAGATTATAGTGATATTCGTGATAGTAATGATGATTATAGTGATAATAATAATGATAGTGATGTTAGTTATAATAATGATGGTAGTGATATTAGTGATAATAATGATGATGATAGTGATATTAGTGATAATAATAATGATGATAGTGATATTAGTGATAATGATGAGGATAGTGATATGAGTGATAATAATAATGATGATAGTAATAATAGTGTTAATAATAGTGATGATAGTGATATTAGTGAAAATAATATTGATAGTAAATTAGTGATAATAATATTAGTGATAATAATGATGATAGTGATATTAGTGATAATAATGATGATAGTGATATTAGTGATAATAATAATGATAGTGATATTAGTGATAATAATAATGATGATAGTGATATTAGTGATAATAATGATGATGTAATATTAATGATGATCATAGTGATATTAGTGTTAATAAAGATGATGGTGATTAATAATGATATTGGTGATATTAGTGATAATGATGATAGTGATATTAGTAATAATAATTTTATTGGTGATATTAGTGATAGTGATAATATTTACATTTGACATTTTAGTCATTTAGCAGACGCTCTTATCCAGAGCGACTTACAGGAGCAATTAGGGTTAAGTGCCTTGCTCAAGGGCACATCGACAGATTTTTCACCTAGGCGGCTCGGGGATTAGAAGCAGCGACCTTTCGGTCACTGGCACAACGCTCTTAACCACTAAGCTACCTGCCGCCCATAATGATGGTGATAGTGATATTAGCGATACTGATAGTGATATTAATAATAATTGTATTAGTGACAATAATAATGATATTAGTGATAATAATGATGATGATGATGGAGATATTAGTGATAATAATGATGATGATGGTGATATTAGTGATAATGATGATGATGATGATGATGATGATGATGGTGATATTAGCTACCATGCACCATGCATTCCTCTGCCACATGGCGAGTCTTATATTAGTATTAATGAGTGTGTTCTTATTAAACGGATCACGTCTGCAGACCAATTAGATGATGTTAAAGGCAATTAAAGGGTCATTCATTGTGTGTGTGTGTGCACAGTGGCGCGCCGGTGCAGAATGTACAGATAACAGAGGAGAGAGAGAGTTTGTGTGTGTCTAATTGGGCAGCAGAGCTGTTCGGTGTGTGTGTGTGTCTAATTGGGCAGCAGAGCTGCTCGGTGTCTTTGTCTAATTGGGCAGCAGAGCTGTTTGGTGTGTGTGTCTAATTGGGCAGCAGAGCTGCTCGGTGTGTGTGTGTCTAATTGGGCAGCAGAGCTGCTCGGTGTGTGTGTCTAATTGGGCAGCAGAGCTGCTCGGTGTGTGTGTCTAATTGGGCAGCAGAGCTGTTCGGTGTGTGTGTGTGTCTAATTGGGCAGCAGAGCTGTTCGGTGTGTGTGTCTAATTGGGCAGCAGAGCTGCTCGGTGTGTGTGTCTAATTGGGCAGCAGAGCTGCTCGGTGTGTGTGTCTAATTGGGCAGCAGAGCTGTTCGGTGTGTGTGTCTAATTGGGCAGCAGAGCTGCTCGGTGTGTGTGTGTGTCTAATTGGGCAGCAGAGCTGTTCGGTGTGTGTGTCTAATTGGGCAGCAGAGCTGTTCGGTGTGTGTGTCTAATTGGGCAGCAGAGCTGTTCGGTGTGTGTGTCTCTAATTGGGCAGCAGAGCTGTTCGGTGTGTGTGTCTAATTGGGCAGCAGAGCTGTTCGGTGTGTGTGTCTAATTGGGCAGCAGAGCTGTTCGGTGTGTGTGTCTAATTGGGCAGCAGAGCTGCTCGGTGTGTGTGTCTAATTGGGTAGCAGAAAGGCTCAGTGTGTACGTGTGTGCGTGCCGTCTGAAAAGTAGGCCAGGCATTTTAAGAAGATGTCTTTGCTGTGGACAACTAGATATGCAATTGTACAGACGGTATTTGTACTGAATGTAATTGTATTGAATGTAATTGTATTGGATGTAATTGTATTGAATGTGATTATATGAAGAACAGGAAATACTGTAGTCATACTGACGTTACTGTTGTAATGGGTGGTCAGCTTTCATCCATAACCTGAATTCTTGGTGTGTGTCTGTGTGTGTCTGTGTGTGTCTGTGTGTGTCTGTGTGTGTCTGTGTGTGTGTATGTATGTGTGTGTGTGTGTGTGTGTGTCTGTGTGTGTGTGTGTGTGCAGGTGAAGCTGTATGGTCACATCAGTCCGGACCACCTGCTGCAGGTGTGCCAGAGGGTGTGTCCTCTTCTGGAGAAGGAGGTTCCTGCCAGCGTCCCCGGGATCCACAGTCTGCTGGGGACGGGGCGCCAGAACCTGCTACGCACCAATAAGAGTCAGTACTGTAATCACATGACATGTTAGCCTGCTACGCACCAATAAGAGTCAGTACTGTAATCACATGACATGTTAGCCTGCTACGCACCAATAAGAGTCAGTACTGTAATCACATGACATGTTAGCCTGCTACGCACCAATAAGAGTCAGTACTGTAATCACATGACATGTTAGCCTGCTACGCACCAATAAGAGTCAGTACTGTAATCACATGACATGTTAGCCTGCTACGCACCAATAAGAGTCAGTTCTGTAATCACATGACATGTTAGCCTGCTACGCACCAATAAGAGTCAGTACTGTAATCACATGACATGTTAGCCTGCTACACACCAATAAGAGTCAGTTCTGTAATCACATGACATGTTAGCCTGCTACACACCAATAAGAGTCAGTACTGTAATCACATGACATGTTAGCCTGCTACACACCAATAAGAGTCAGTTCTGTAATCACATGACATGTTAGCCTGCTACACACCAATAAGAGTCAGTTCTGTAATCACATGACATGTTAGCCTGCTACACACCAATAAGAGTCAGTACTGTAATCACATGACATGTTAGCCTGCTACGCACCAATAAGAGTCAGTACTGTAATCACATGACATGTTAGCCTGCTACGCACCAATAAGAGTCAGTACTGTAATCACATGACATGTTAGCCTGCTACGCACCAATAAGAGTCAGTACTGTAATCACATGACATGTTAGCCTGCTACGCACCAATAAGAGTCAGTTCTGTAATCACATGACATGTTAGCCTGCTACGCACCAATAAGAGTCAGTTCTGTAATCACATGACATGTTAGCCTGCTACGCACCAATAAGAGTCAGTTCTGTAATCACATGACATGTTAGCCTGCTAACGATAATGAGTTGTTAGGACAGACCGGGACGTCACTAAATTGTCGCCTAAAGTTGTCAGGACGTTGTGTCATGGTCCCCTGGAGGTTTTATCTAGTTCCCGGTTGGTCCCGGGGACGTCCCCGAGGACATTTTTAGGATGTTTTTGGGACGTTGTGTCTTGGTCCCCAAGTGGTTTTGTCTAGTTCCTGGTTTGTCCAGGGGTCTCAAATAAACTCCTCCCTCCCCCAAAATATATCAAACATTCTACCTAGGGCACATGGTCCATCAAGGCCCTAATTGGTGAACCACTGAAACGTTTCCTTTGCCAAATATTCCCAGATTTTCATAAAACAGCAACACGTGGTTTCGCATTTATGCGTCACCAAATGTTTGGCAAGGCAGAAGAGCTAAAGCCTACCTGGTACGTTTCGTTAGGTGCAGCGGGACCAGCTTCTCACCATGGTACTTACAGTGCAATCGGAAATACTTTTCCCACATTTTGTTACGTTACAGCCTTATTCTAAAATTGATGAAATAAATGTTTTTCCTAGTCAATACCCCATAATGACAAAGCGAAAACAAGTTTTTTGAAATTTTAGCAAATGGATTAAAAGTAAAAAACTGAAATACTTTATTTACATAAGTATTCAGACCCTTTGCTATGATACTCGAAATTGAGCTCAGGTGCATCCTGTTTCCATTGATCATCCTTGATGTTTCTACAACTTGATTGGAATCCACTTGTGGTAAATTCAATTGATTGGACATGATTTGGAAAGGCACACACCTGTCTATATAAGGTCCCACAGTTGACAGTGCATGTCAGAGCAAAAACCAAGCCATGAGGTCGAAGGAATTGTCCGTAGAGCTCAGAGACAGGATTGTGTCGAGGCACAGATCTGGGGAAGGGTACCAAAACATTTCTGCAGCATTGAACGTCCCCAAGAACACAGTGGCCTCCATCATTCTTAAATGGAAGAAGTTTGGAACCACCAAGACTCTTCCTAGAGCTGGCCGCCCGGCCAAACGGAGCAATCGGGGGAGAAGGGCCTTGGTCAGGGAGGTGACCAAGAACCTGATGGTCACTGACAGAGCTCCAGAGTTCCTCTGTGGCGATGGGAGAACCTTCCAGAAGGAAAACCATCTGTGCAGCACTCCACTAATCAGGCCTTTATGGTAGAGTGGCCAGACGGAAGCCACTCCTCAGTAAAAGGCACATGACAGCCCACTTGGAGTTTGCCAAAAGGCACCTAAAGGACTCTCAGACCATGAGAAACAAGATTCTCTGGTCTAATGAAACCACGATTGTACTATTTGGCCTGAATGCCAAGCGTCACATTTGGAGGAAACCTGGCACCATCCCTATGGTGAAGCATAGTGGTGGCAGCATCACGCTGTGGATATGTTTTTCAGCGGAGGGGACTGGGAGACTAGTCAGGATTGAGGGAAAGATGAACGGAGCAAAGTACAGAGAGATTCTTGATGAAAACCTGCTCCAGAGCTCTCAGGACCTCAGACTGGGGCGAAGTTTCACCTTCCAACAGGACAACGACCCTAAGCACACAGCCAAGACAACACAGGAGTGGCTTCAGGGCAAGTCTCTGAACGTCCTTGAGTGACCCAGCCAGGGCCCGGACTTGAACCCGATCTAACATCTCTGGAGAGACCTGGAAATAGCTGCACAGCGACGCTCCCCATCCAACCTGACAGAGCTTGAGAGGTTCTGCAGAGAAGACTGGGAGAAACTCCCCAAATACAGGTGTGCCAAGCTTGTAGCGTCATACCCAAGAAGACTTGAGGCTGTAATCGCTACCAAAGATGCTTTAACAAAATACTGAGCAAAGGGGCTGAATACTTATGTAAATGTGATTTTTATTTATTTGACAATGTCTAAACCTGTTATTTCTTTGTCATTATTGGGTATTGTGTGTAGATTGATGAGGAAAAAAACAATTTAATCTGTTTTAGAATAAGGCTGTAACATAACGTGGAAAAGACAAGGGGTCTGAATACTTTCCGAATGCACTGTATATAGCCTGCTGGGTGCGTTTGGTTCGGTGCAGTGGTTTAGTAAACTTCAATATTTTTTTAGCTGCTCCCCCCAAAAAAATGTTTGTTTGTGTTTTTAACGTGTTTGTATGTGTGTGTGTTTAATGTGTTTGTGTGTATTTAACATGTTTTTGTGTTGTGTGTTAACATGTGTTTGTGTGTTTAACGTGTGTGTTCAGCATATTTGTGTGTGTGTTTAATGTGTTTGTGTTTTTATTGTGTGTGTGTTGAGCATATTTGTGTGTATGTGTTTAACGTGTGTGTGTGTTTTCCTACAGGCTATAAGCATGTGGTGTGGAAGGGTTCGGCCCTGGCAGCGCTGCACTGTGGTAGGCCCCCTGAGCCGCCAGTCATCTATGGGAGCCCGCCCAGTATCGGTAGGTAGCCTCTGATTGGTTAAATGTTGTGCTAAAGGTCTGAAGAGTCTCTGGCCTCCTAAGACACAGCTAAGGACTGTGCTGTTCTTCAGGGCCTTGGGTGTGAGAAAAGGGCAAATTAAATGTATTATTGTTGTTCTTCTTATATAACATAATTATAATAATGTAAGTGAACCAGTTAATGACATTAGTATGGTATGACGCTGGAACTGACAACTTTGTGTGTCTGTGTGTGTCTGTGTGTGTCTGTGTGTGTCTGTGTGTGTCTGTGTGTGTCTGTGTGTGTCTGTGTGTGTCTGTGTGTGTCTGTGTGTGTGTGTGTGTGGTGCGTGTACACGATGTGTGTGTAGTGGAGACGGGTCACGGCCGTCGTCTGATTGGTTCGTACCGACTGGGTCAGCTCCTCCCCACGGCAGTCTACACACACATGAAGATGCACAAGAGGATTCTGGGACATCTGTCCTCTGTCTATTGCGTCACCTTCGACCGCACTGGACGACGCATCTTCACCGTAAGAACACCCAGCGTGTGTGTGTGTGTGTGTGTGTGTGTGTGTGTGTGTGTGTGTGTGTGTGTGTGTGTGTGTGTGTGTGTGTGTGTGTGTGTGTGTGTGTGTTTAGGCTGCTGTACCTGTGTGACTGCCAGAGGATGCTGGTTTAGGAGGAAGGCGTGGTTTATACTGTTTGTGGTGAGGTCACATGATGAGATCTGAAATCTTGACCCCAGGTTGACCCTGTGCTGGGTAGGATCGCTATGGTAACTGTATTGTTGGTCTAAAGCTCAGATAGCGGTTGTATAAATATGTTATAACTGTGTTACTATGACTGTGTAATAAGAGTGTTATAACGCCCACTCTGTCTGCTGCTGCTCCATCAGTTTCATCTTCAGTTTGAAATCCCTCTCCCTCTCTCTCTC
>NW_025533499.1:915000-1005000 GCF_020615455.1 Coregonus clupeaformis
TGTCCAGTTATAGACTGGCTGACTGACTGGTTGTCCATTTATAGACTGGCTGACTGACTGATTGTTCATTTATAGACTGGCTGGCTGATTGATTGTTCATTTATAGACTGGCTGGCTGATTGATTGTTCATTTATAGACTGGCTGACTGACTGGTTGTCCAGTTATAGACTGGCTGACTGACTGGTTGTCCATTTATAGACTGGCTGGCTGATTGATTGTTCATTTATAGACTGTCTGACTGACTGATTGTCCAGTTATAGACTGTCTGTCTGTCTGACTGACTGTCCAGTTATAGACTGGCTGACTGACTGGTTGTCCAGATATAGACTGGCTGACTGACTGATTGTCCAGTTATAGACTGTCTGATTGGTTGTCCACATATAGACTGGCTGACTGACTGATTGTCCAGTTATAGACTGGCTGGCTGACTGATTGTTCATTTATAGACTGGCTGACTGACTGGTTGTCCATTTATAGACTGGCTGGCTGATTGATTGTTCATTTATAGACTGGCTGACTGACTGGTTGTCCATTTATAGACTGGCTGGCTGATTGTCCATTTATAGACTGGCTGACTGACTGGTTGTCCATTTATAGACTGGCTGACTGACTGATTGTTCATTTATAGACTGGCTGGCTGATTGATTGTTCATTTATAGACTGGCTGGCTGATTGATTGTTCATTTATAGACTGGCTGACTGACTGGTTGTCCAGTTATAGACTGGCTGACTGACTGGTTGTCCAGTTATAGACTGGCTGACTGACTGATTGTCCAGTTATAGACTGGCTGGCTGATTGATTGTTCATTTATAGACTGGCTGACTGACTGGTTGTCCAGTTATAGACTGGCTGACTGACTGGTTGTCCATTTATAGACTGGCTCACTGACTGATTGTTCATTTATAGACTGGCTGGCTGATTGATTGTTCATTTATAGACTGGCTGGCTGATTGATTGTTCATTTATAGACTGGCTGACTGACTGGTTGTCCAGTTATAGACTGGCTGACTGACTGGTTGTCCATTTATAGACTGGCTGGCTGATTGATTGTTCATTTATAGACTGTCTGACTGACTGATTGTCCAGTTATAGACTGTCTGTCTGTCTGACTGACTGTCCAGTTATAGACTGTCTGTCTGTCTGACTGGTTGTCCAGATATAGACTGGCTGACTGACTGATTGTCCAGTTATAGACTGTCTGATTGGTTGTCCACATATAGACTGGCTGACTGACTGATTGTCCAGTTATAGACTGGCTGGCTGACTGATTGTTCATTTATAGACTGGCTGACTGACTGGTTGTCCATTTATAGACTGGCTGGCTGATTGATTGTTCATTTATAGACTGGCTGACTGACTGGTTGTCCAGTTATAGACTGGCTGACTGACTGGTTGTCCAGTTATAGACTGGCTGACTGACTGGTTGTCCAGTTATAGACTGGCTGACTGACTGGTTGTCCATTTATAGACTGGCTGGCTGATTGATTGTTCATTTATAGACTGGCTGGCTGATTGATTGTTCATTTATAGACTGGCTGACTGACTGGTTGTCCAGTTATAGACTGGCTGGCTGACTGGTTGTCCAGTTATAGACTGGCTGACTGACTGATTGTCCAGTTATAGACTGGCTGGCTGATTGATTGTTCATTTATAGACTGGCTGACTGACTGGTTGTCCAGTTATAGACTGGCTGACTGACTGATTGTCCAGTTATAGACTGGCTGGCTGATTGATTGTCCAGTTATAGACTGGCTGACTGACTGGTTGTCCAGTTATAGACTGGCTGACTGACTGATTGTCCAGTTATAGACTGTCTGACTGACTGATTGTCCAGTTATAGACTGTCTGTCTGTCTGACTGACTGTCCAGTTATAGACTGTCTGACTGGTTGTCCAGATATAGACTGGCTGACTGACTGATTGTCCAGTTATAGACTGTCTGATTGGTTGTCCAGTTATAGACTGACTGACTGGTTGTTCAGATATAGACTGCCTGTCTGACTGACTGATTGTCCAGTTATAGACTGACTGACTGATTGTCCAGTTATAGACTGTCTGACTGGTTGTCCAGATATAGACTGACTGGTTGTCCAGATATAGACTGGCTGACTGACTGATTTTCCAGTTATAGACTGTCTAATTGGTTGTCCAGATATAGACTGGCTGACTGACTGATTGTCCAGTTATAGACTGACTGACTGGTTGTCCAGTTATAGACTGACTGACTGGTTGTTCAGATATAGACTGGCTGACTGACTGATTGTCCAGTTATAGACTCTCTGATTGGTTGTCCAGATATAGACTGGCTGACTGACTGATTGTCCCGTTATAGACTCTCTGATTGGTTGTCCAGATATAGACTGGCTGACTGACTGATTGTCCAGTTATAGACTGACTGACTGACTGATTGTCCAGTTATAGACTGACTGACTGGTTGTTCAGATATAGACTGACTGACTGGTTGTCCAGTTATAGACTGGCTGACTGACTGATTGTCCAGTTATAGACTGACTGACTGGTTGTCCAGTTATAGACTGACTGACTGGTTGTCCAGTTATAGACTGACTGACTGGTTGTCCAGTTATAGACTGGCTGACTGACTGGTTGTCCAGTTATAGACTGGCTGACTGGTTGTCCAGTTATAGACTGACTGACTGGTTGTCCAGTTATAGACTGGCTGACTGACTGTCCAGTTATAGACTCTCTGATTGGTTGTCCAGATATAGACTGGCTGACTGACTGATTGTCCCGTTATAGACTCTCTGATTGGTTGTCCAGATATAGACTGGCTGACTGACTGATTGTCCAGTTATAGACTGACTGACTGACTGATTGTCCAGTTATAGACTGACTGACTGGTTGTTCAGATATAGACTGACTGACTGGTTGTCCAGTTATAGACTGGCTGACTGACTGATTGTCCAGTTATAGACTGACTGACTGGTTGTCCAGTTATAGACTGACTGACTGGTTGTCCAGTTATAGACTGGCTGACTGACTGATTGTCCAGTTATAGACTGACTGACTGGTTGTCCAGTTATAGACTGACTGACTGATTGTCCAGTTATAGACTGACTGACTGGTTGTCCAGTTATAGACTGGCTGACTGACTGGTTGTCCAGTTATAGACTGGCTGACTGACTGGTTGTCCAGTTATAGACTGGCTGACTGGTTGTCCAGTTATAGACTGACTGACTGGTTGTCCAGTTATAGACTGGCTGACTGACTGATTGTCCAGTTATAGACTGACTGACTGGTTGTCCAGTTATAGACTGGCTGACTGACTGATTGTCCAGTTATAGACTGACTGACTGGTTGTCCAGTTATAGACTGGCTGACTGACTGGTTGTCCAGTTATAGACTGACTGACTGGTTGTCCAGTTATAGACTGGCTGACTGACTGATTGTCCAGTTATAGACTGACTGACTGGTTGTCCAGATATAGACTGGCTGACTGACTGATTGTCCAGTTATAGACTGACTGGCTGGCTGACTGATTGTCCAGTTATAGACTGTCTGACTGGTTGTCCAGTTATAGACTAGGTTTGATTAGATGTGATTGATCAATGACTGAGTGTGTAATATTGTTTGTAATATTGATTGATTGATTTTAATTGGTGTCATAGGCTTCATATTATTGATAATGACTATTAATACCTGGTTGATAGAACAATGACCATGCTGATTGGTGTGTTGTGTGAGTGATCATATTGATTGATTTATTGATGTGTGTGTGTGTAGGGTTCAGATGACTGCCTGGTGAAGATCTGGGGGACGGACGAGGGCCGTCTACTGGCCACACTGAGAGGACACGCTGCTGAGATCTCTGACATGGCCGTGAGTTAACACACACATGCGCACACACACACATTTGGGTTTAAACTGCCGTTTCTGTATTGGTTTTCCATTAAAACAATATAAGAAAAAATCATAAAATTCCCTGTCAATTCACAATGCAGAATAATGGTACTATTTCCAATGTAAGACTGCCAGGGCTTGAAGATCTGTTTACCACGGTCATATAACCATATATATATATATATATATATATACACACAGCGCCTTGGCTACGGTATGTTTGTTTAACACTAAGGCTTTTTAAATGCCGACACTAAGTGTTCTCTGGAAATAGTTTCAAAGCGCTACTGAACTGGCATTTTACTTGTCTGTCAAGCGACGCCGCTTCTGAAGCGGGGCTAACGTCCATCACTAGGCGACCAGAACTGTCAATCAAATCATCTCGAGCTGCCTGCCTGCAGACCACTCTCTCCTAAAAAAAGTACTTTAATGTTTGTTAAATACTGTGACTTACCAAGACATTTAGTAGAAAGAAAACGCATCTTCCGCTAGCAATCAACTCCTAAGATTCAGTCGTTTTGGAACAGAGGAGACTGATTTTTTTATTTATTTTTATTCATTTAGCAGACGCTCTTATCCAGAGCGACTTACAGGAGCAATTAGGGTTAAGTGCCTTGCTCAAGGGCACATCGACAGATTTTTCACCTAGTCGGCTCGGGGATTAGAACCAGCGACCTTTCGGTTACTGGCACAACGCTCTTAACCACTAAGCTACCTGCCGCCCAGTTGCCGTACTTCCGAGAACACAAACACGAGCATCTTTCATAGCGAGCTAGTGAAGGATGGAGAAAGAGCGGAGGGGAACAGTATAGTCAGGTCAGCCACCAGACAGAACCGTGCACTAGGCCTATCTATCAGTATAGGCAGGTCAGCCACCAGACAGAACCCTGCACTAGGCCTATCTATCAGTATAGGCAGGTCAGCCACCAGTCAGAACCCTGCACTAGGCCTATCTATCAGTATAGGCAGGTCAGCCACCAGACAGAACCCTGCACTAGGCCTATCTATCAGTATAGGCAGGTCAGCCACCAGACAGAACCCTGCACTAGGCCTATCTATCAGTATAGGCAGGTCAGCCACCAGTCAGAACCCTGCACTAGGCCTATCTATCAGTATAGGCAGGTCAGCCACCAGACAGTCAGAACCCTGCACTAGGCCTATCTATCAGTATAGGCAGGTCAGCCACCAGACAGAACCGTGCACTAGGCCTATCTATCAGTATCGGCAGGTCAGCCACCAGACAGAACCGTACAATAGGCCTATCTATCAGTATAGGCAGGTCAGCCACCAGACAGAACCGTGCACTAGGCCTATCTATCAGTATAGTCAGGTCAGCCACCAGACAGAACCGTGCACTAGGCCTATCTATCAGTATAGGCAGGTCAGCCACCAGACAGACAGAACCGTGCACTAGGCCTATCTATCAGTATAGGCAGGTCAGCCACCAGTCAGAACCCTGCACTAGGCCTATCTATCAGTATAGGCAGGTCAGCCACCAGACAGAACCCTGCACTAGGCCTATCTATCAGTATAGGCAGGTCAGCCACCAGACAGAACCCTGCACTAGGCCTATCTATCAGTATAGGCAGGTCAGCCACCAGACAGTCAGAACCCTGCACTAGGCCTATCTATCAGTATAGGCAGGTCAGCCACCAGACAGTCAGAACCCTGCACTAGGCCTATCTATCAGTATAGGCAGGTCAGCCACCAGACAGAACCGTGCACTAGGCCTATCTATCAGTATCGGCAGGTCAGCCACCAGACAGAACCGTGCAATAGGCCTATCTATCAGTATAGGCAGGTCAGCCACCAGACAGAACCGTGCACTAGGCCTATCTATCAGTATAGTCAGGTCAGCCACCAGACAGAACCGTGCACTAGGCCTATCTATCAGTATAGGCAGGTCAGCCACCAGACAGAACCGTGCACTAGGCCTATCTATCAGTATAGGCAGGTCAGCCACCAGACAGAACCGTGCACTAGGCCTATCTATCAGTATAGGCAGGTCAGCCACCAGAACAGAACCGTGCACTAGGCCTATCTATCAGTATCGGCAGGTCAGCCACCAGACAGAACCGTACACTAGCCCTATCTATCAGTATAGGCAGGTCAGCCACCAGACAGAACCGTGCACTAGGCCTATCTATCAGTATAGGCAGGTCAGCCACCAGACAGAACCGTACACTAGGCCTATCTATCAGTATAGGCAGGTCAGCCACCAGAAGAAGTCAGAACCGTACACTAGGCCTATCTATCAGTATAGGCAGGTCAGCCACCAGTCAGAACCGTGCACTAGGCCTATCTATCAGTATAGGCAGGTCAGCCACCAGACAGTCAGAACCCTGCACTAGGCCTATCTATCAGTATAGGCAGGTCAGCCACCAGAGTCAGAACCGTGCACTAGGCCTATCTATCAGTATAGGCAGGTCAGCCACCAGACAGTCAGAACCCTGCACTAGGCCTATCTATCAGTATAGGCAGGTCAGCCACCAGACAGTCAGAACCCTGCACTAGGCCTATCTATCAGTATAGGCAGGTCAGCCACCAGACAGAACCGTGCACTAGGCCTATCTATCAGTATAGGCAGGTCAGCCACCAGACAGACAGTCAGAACCCTGCACTAGGCCTATCTATCAGTATAGGCAGGTCAGCCACCAGACAGAACCGTGCACTAGGCCTATCTATCAGTATAGGCAGGTTGGCCACCAGACAGAACCCTGCACTAGGCCTATCTATCAGTATAGGCAGGTCAGCCACCAGACAGACAGTCAGAACCGTGCACTAGGCCTATCTATCAGTATAGGCAGGTCAGCCACCAGACAGTCAGAACCCTGCACTAGGCCTATCTATCAGTATAGGCAGGTCAGCCACCAGACAGAACCGTGCACTAGGCCTATCTATCAGTATAGGCAGGTCAGCCACCAGACAGAACCGTGCACTAGGCCTATCTATCAGTATAGGCAGGTCAGCCACCAGACAGAACCGTACACTAGGCCTATCTATCAGTATAGGCAGGTCAGCCACCAGTCAGAACCCTGCACTAGGCCTATCTATCAGTATAGGCAGGTCAGCCACCAGACAGTCAGAACCCTGCACTAGGCCTATCTATCAGTATAGGCAGGTCAGCCACCAGACAGAACCGTGCACTAGGCCTATCTATCAGTATAGGCAGGTCAGCCACCAGACAGTCAGAACCCTGCACTAGGCCTATCTATCAGTATAGGCAGGTCAGCCACCAGACAGAACCGTGCACTAGGCCTATCTATCAGTATAGTCAGGTCAGCCACCAGTCAGAACCGTGCACTAGGCCTATCTATCAGTATAGGCAGGTCAGCCACCAGACAGACAGTCAGAACCGTGCACTAGGCCTATCTATCAGTATAGGCAGGTCAGCCACCAGACAGACAGAACCGTGCACTAGGCCTATCTATCAGTATAGGCAGGTCAGCCACCAGACAGTCAGAACCCTGCACTAGGCCTATCTATCAGTATAGGCAGGTCAGCCACCAGACAGACAGTCAGAACCCTGCACTAGGCCTATCTATCAGTATAGGCAGGTCAGCCACCAGACAGACAGTCAGAACCCTGCACTAGGCCTATCTATCAGTATAGGCAGGTCAGCCACCAGACAGTCAGAACCCTGCACTAGGCCTATCTATCAGTATAGGCAGGTCAGCCACCAGACAGACAGTCAGAACCCTGCACTAGGCCTATCTATCAGTATAGGCAGGTCAGCCACCAGACAGACAGTCAGAACCCTGCACTAGGCCTATCTATCAGTATAGGCAGGTCAGCCACCAGACAGACAGTCAGAACCGTGCACTAGGCCTATCTATCAGTATAGGCAGGTCAGCCACCAGACAGTCAGAACCGTACACTAGGCCTATCTATCAGTATAGGCAGGTCAGCCACCAGACAGAACCGTGCACTAGGCCTATCTATCAGTATAGGCAGGTCAGCCACCAGACAGTCAGAACCGTACACTAGGCCTATCTATCAGTATAGGCAGGTCAGCCACCAGACAGACAGTCAGAACCGTACACTAGGCCTATCTATCAGTATAGGCAGGTCAGCCACCAGACAGACAGAACCGTGCACTAGGCCTATCTATCAGTATAGGCAGGTCAGCCACCAGACAGTCAGAACCGTACACTAGGCCTATCTATCAGTATAGGCAGGTCAGCCACCAGACAGACAGAACCGTGCACTAGGCCTATCTATCAGTATAGGCAGGTCAGCCACCAGACGGACAGAACCGTGCACTAGGCCTATCTATCAGTATAGGCAGGTCAGCCACCAGACAGACAGAACCCTGCACTAGGCCTATCTATCAGTATAGGCAGGTCAGCCACCAGTCAGAACCGTGCACTAGGCCTATCTATCAGTATAGGCAGGTCAGCCACCAGACAGACAGTCAGAACCGTGCAGTAGGCCTATCTATCAGTATAGTCAGGTCAGCCACCAGACAGAACCGTGAACTAGGCCTATCTATCAGTATAGGCAGGTCAGCCACCAGACAGTCAGAACCGTGCACTAGGCCTATCTATCAGTATAGGCAGGTCAGCCACCAGACAGACAGTCAGAACCGTGCACTAGGCCTATCTATCAGTATAGGCAGGTCAGCCACCAGACAGAACCGTGCACTAGGCCTATCTATCAGTATAGGCAGGTCAGCCACCAGACAGACAGTCAGAACCGTGCACTAGGCCTATCTATCAGTATAGGCAGGTCAGCCACCAGTCAGAACCGTGCACTAGGCCTATCTATCAGTATAGGCAGGTCAGCCACCAGACAGTCAGAACCGTGAACTAGGCCTATCTATCAGTATAGGCAGGTCAGCCACCTGTCAGAACCGTGCACTAGGCCTATCTATCAGTATAGGCAGGTCAGCCACCAGACAGACAGTCAGAACCCTGCACTAGGCCTATCTATCAGTATAGGCAGGTCAGCCACCAGACAGACAGAACCGTGCACTAGGCCTATCTATCAGTATAGGCAGGTCAGCCACCAGACAGACAGAACCGTGCACTAGGCCTATCTATCAGTATAGGCAGGTCAGCCACCAGGCAGAACCGTGCACTAGGCCTATCTATCAGTATAGGCAGGTCAGCCACCAGACAGACAGTCAGAACCCTGCACTAGGCCTATCTATCAGTATAGTCAGGTCAGCCACCAGACAGTCAGAACCCTGCACTAGGCCTATCTATCAGTATAGGCAGGTCAGCCACCAGACAGACAGTCAGAACCCTGCACTAGGCCTATCTATCAGTATAGGCAGGTCAGCCACCAGACAGTCAGAACCCTGCACTAGGCCTATCTATCAGTATAGGCAGGTCAGCCACCAGACAGACAGTCAGAACCGTGCACTAGGCCTATCTATCAGTATAGGCAGGTCAGCCACCAGTCAGAACCGTGCACTAGGCCTATCTATCAGTATAGGCAGGTCAGCCACCAGACAGAACCGTGCACTAGGCCTATCTATCAGTATAGGCAGGTCAGCCACCAGACAGAACCGTGCACTAGGCCTATCTATCAGTATAGGCAGGTCAGCCACCAGACAGAACCGTGCACTAGGCCTATCTATCAGTATAGGCAGGTCAGCCACCAGTCAGAACCGTGCACTAGGCCTATCTATCAGTATAGGCAGGTCAGCCACCAGACAGACAGTCAGAACCCTGCACTAGGCCTATCTATCAGTATTGGCAGGTCAGCCACCAGACAGAACCGTACACTAGGCCTATCTATCAGTATAGGCAGGTCAGCCACCAGACAGTCAGAACCCTGCACTAGGCCTATCTATCAGTATAGGCAGGTCAGCCACCAGACAGACAGTCAGAACCCTGCACTAGGCCTATCTATCAGTATAGGCAGGTCAGCCACCAGACAGTCAGAACCCTGCACTAGGCCTATCTATCAGTATAGGCAGGTCAGCCACCAGACAGACAGTCAGAACCCTGCACTAGGCCTATCTATCAGTATAGGCAGGTCAGCCACCAGACAGTCAGAACCCTGCACTAGGCCTATCTATCAGTATAGGCAGGTCAGCCACCAGACAGACAGAACCGTGCACTAGGCCTATCTATCAGTATAGGCAGGTCAGCCACCAGACAGACAGAACCGTGCACTAGGCCTATCTATCAGTATAGGCAGGTCAGCCACCAGACAGACAGAACCGTGCACTAGGCCTATCTATCAGTATAGGCAGGTCAGCCACCAGACAGAACCGTGCACTAGGCCTATCTATCAGTATAGGCAGGTTGGCCACCAGACAGACAGTCAGAACCGTACACTAGGCCTATCTATCAGTATAGGCAGGTCAGCCACCAGACAGTCAGAACCGTACACTAGGCCTATCTATCAGTATAGGCAGGTCAGCCACCAGACAGACAGAACCGTGCACTAGGCCTATCTATCAGTATAGGCAGGTCAGCCACCAGACAGTCAGAACCGTGCACTAGGCCTATCTATCAGTATAGGCAGGTCAGCCACCAGACAGACAGTCAGAACCCTGCACTAGGCCTATCTATCAGTATAGGCAGGTCAGCCACCAGACAGACAGTCAGAACCCTGCACTAGGCCTATCTATCAGTATAGGCAGGTCAGCCACCAGACAGTCAGAACCGTACACTAGGCCTATCTATCAGTATAGGCAGGTCAGCCACCAGACAGTCAGAACCGTGAACTAGGCCTATCTATCAGTATAGGCAGGTCAGCCACCAGTCAGAACCGTGCACTAGGCCTATCTATCAGTATAGGCAGGTCAGCCACCAGACAGAACCCTGCACTAGGCCTATCTATCAGTATAGGCAGGTCAGCCACCAGACAGACAGTCAGAACCGTACACTAGGCCTATCTATCAGTATAGGCAGGTTGGCCACCAGACAGACAGTCAGAACCCTGCACTAGGCCTATCTATCAGTATAGGCAGGTCAGCCACCAGACAGACAGTCAGAACCCTGCACTAGGCCTATCTATCAGTATAGGCAGGTCAGCCACCAGACAGACAGAACCGTGCACTAGGCCTATCTATCAGTATAGGCAGGTCAGCCACCAGACAGAACCGTGCACTAGGCCTATCTATCAGTATAGGCAGGTCAGCCACCAGACAGAACCGTGCACTAGGCCTATCTATCAGTATAGGCAGGTCAGCCACCAGTCAGAATCGTGCACTAGGCCTATCTATCAGTATAGGCAGGTCAGCCACCAGACAGACAGTCAGAACCCTGCACTAGGCCTATCTATCAGTATAGGCAGGTCAGCCACCAGACAGTCAGAACCCTGCACTAGGCCTATCTATCAGTATAGGCAGGTCAGCCACCAGACAGTCAGAACCCTGCACTAGGCCTATCTATCAGTATAGGCAGGTCAGCCACCAGACAGTCAGAACCCTGCACTAGGCCTATCTATCAGTATAGGCAGGTCAGCCACCAGACAGACAGAACCCTGCACTAGGCCTATCTATCAGTATAGGCAGGTCAGCCACCAGACAGACAGTCAGAACCGTGCACTAGGCCTATCTATCAGTATAGGCAGGTCAGCCACCAGACAGACAGAACCGTGCACTAGGCCTATCTATCAGTATAGGCAGGTCAGCCACCAGACAGACAGAACCGTGCACTAGGCCTATCTATCAGTATAGGCAGGTCAGCCACCAGACAGACAGAACCGTGCACTAGGCCTATCTATCAGTATAGGCAGGTCAGCCACCAGACAGACAGAACCGTGCACTAGGCCTATCTATCAGTATAGGCAGGTCAGCCACCAGACAGACAGAACCGTGCACTAGGCCTATCTATCAGTATAGGCAGGTCAGCCACCAGACAGAACCGTGCACTAGGCCTATCTATCAGTATAGGCAGGTTGGCCACCAGACAGACAGAACCGTACACTAGGCCTATCTATCAGTATAGGCAGGTTGGCCACCAGACAGACAGTCAGAACCCTGCACTAGGCCTATCTATCAGTATAGGCAGGTCAGCCACCAGACAGACAGAACCCTGCACTAGGCCTATCTATCATTATAGGCAGGTCAGCCTACCAGACAGACAGAACCGTGCACTAGGCCTATCTATCAGTATAGGCAGGTCAGCCACCAGACAGAACCGTGCACTAGGCCTATCTATCAGTATAGGCAGGTCAGCCACCAGACAGAACCGTGCACTAGGCCTATCTATCAGTATAGGCAGGTCAGCCACCAGTCAGAACCGTACACTAGGCCTATCTATCAGTATAGGCAGGTCAGCCACCAGACAGAACCCTGCACTAGGCCTATCTATCAGTATAGGCAGGTCAGCCACCAGACAGAACCGTGCACTAGGCCTATCTATCAGTATAGGCAGGTCAGCCACCAGACAGAACCGTGCACTAGGCCTATCTATCAGTATAGGCAGGTAAGCCACCAGTCAGAACCGTACACTAGGCCTATCTATCAGTATAGGCAGGTCAGCCACCAGACAGAACCCTGCACTAGGCCTATCTATCAGTATAGGCAGGTCAGCCACCAGACAGAACCGTGCACTAGGCCTATCTATCAGTATAGGCAGGTCAGCCACCAGACAGTCAGAACCCTGCACTAGGCCTATCTATCAGTATAGGCAGGTCAGCCACCAGACAGTCAGAACCGTGCACTAGGCCTATCTATCAGTATAGGCAGGTCAGCCACAGACAGACAGTCAGAACCGTGCACTAGGCCTATCTATCAGTATAGGCAGGTCAGCCACCAGACAGACAGAACCGTGCACTAGGCCTATCTATCAGTATAGGCAGGTCAGCCACCAGACAGACAGTCAGAACCCTGCACTAGGCCTATCTATCAGTATAGGCAGGTCAGCCACCAGACAGACAGAACCGTGCACTAGGCCTATCTATCAGTATAGGCAGGTCAGCCACCAGACAGAACCGTGCACTAGGAATGTCTATCAGCAATCAAAAGCTGTATCTCACAATGGAATGCTGAATCTCGCAATTTCTTGGCTTGCAATGTCACACAACTTCAGTAAAGCCTGTCATCAATGAATATTCTAGGCTATTCTACAGGGAAGAGAAAGAGCAGGCCAGCCAGCTTCACTGTGATTGTAATTTTGTTGGGAAAAAATTAAGAATATATATATTTTTTTGTTAGGGATTTTTTGTTAACGTTAAGGATCCCAATTTCATTTAAACACCCCTCTCGCACACGCACACGCACACACACACACACACACACACACACACAAACAGTTTTGTGCTGCTATCCTTGTGGGGACCAAATCATTGATTCCCACCCTAACACCTAACCCTAAATCTATACCTAACCGTAACCCCTAACCCTAACCTTAATTCTAACTCTAACCGTAAATGTAACCCTAAACCTAACCCCTAAGCCTAAAATAGCATTTTTTTATATTTTTTTCACTTTTATTTAACCAGGTAAGAAGCCAGTTGAGAACAAGTTCTCATTTACAACTGCGACCTGGCCAAGATAAAGCAAAGCAGTGCGATAAAAACAACAACACAGAGTTACATATGGGGTAAAACAAAACATAAAGTCAAAAAATACAACAGAAAATATATATACAGTGTGTGCAAATGTAGCAAGTTATGGAGGTAAGGCAATAAATAGGCCATAGTGCAAAATAATTACAATTAGTATTAACACTGGAATGATAGATGTGCAAGAGATGATGTGCAAATAGAGAGACTGGGGTGCAAATTAGCAAAATAAATAACAATATAGGGATGAGGTAGTTGGGTGGGCTAATTTCAGATGGGCTGTGTACAGGTGCAGTGATCGGTAAGGTGCTCTGACAACTGATGCTTAAAGTTAGTGAGGGAGATAAGAGTCTCCAGCTTCAGAGATTTTTGCAGTTCGTTCCAGTCATTGGCAGCAGAGAACTGGAAGGAATGGCGGCCAAAGGAGGTGTTGGCTTTGGGGATGACCAGTGAGATATACCTGCTGGAGCGCAGACTACGGGTGGGTGCTGCTATGGTGACCAATGAGCTAAGATAAGGCGGGGATTTGCCTAGCAGTGATTTATAGATGGCCTGGAGCCAGTGGGTTTGACGACGAACATGTAGTGAGGACCAGCCAACAAGAGCGTACAGGTCACAGTGGTGGGTAGTGTATGGGGCTTTGGAGACAAAACGGATGGCACTGTGATAGACTACATCCAATTTGCTGAGTAGAGTGTTGGAGGCTATTTTTTAAATGACATCGCCGAAGTCAGGGATCGGTAGGATAGTCAGTTTTACGAGGGCATGTTTGGCAGCATGAGTGAAGGAGGCTTTGTTGGGAAATAGGAAGCCGATTCTAGATTTAACTTTGGATTGGAGATGCTTAATGTGAGTCTGGAAGGAGAGTTTACAGTCTAACCAGACACCTAGGTATTTGTAGTTGTCCAGATATTCTAAGTCAGACCCGTCGAGAGTGGTGATTCTAGTCGGGTGGGCGGGTGCCAGCAGCGTTCGATTGAAGAGCATGCATTTAGTTTTACTAGTGTTTAAGAGCAGTTGGAGGCTACGGAAGGATTGTTGTATGGCATTGAAGCTCGTTTGGAGGTTTGTTAACACAGTGTCCAATGAAGGGCCAGAAGTATACAAAATGGTGTCGTCTGCGTAGAGGTGGATCTGAGAGTCACCAGCAGCAAGAGCGACATCATTGATATACACAGAGAATAGAGTCGGCCCGAGAATTGAACCCTGTGGCACCCCCATAGAGACTGCCAGAGGTCCAGACAACAGGCCCTCCGATTTGACACACTGAACTCTATCTGAGAAGTAGTTGGTGAACCAGGCGAGGCAGTCATTTGAGAAACCAAGGCTATTTAGTCTGCCAATAAGAATGCGGTGGTTGACAGAGTCGAAAGCCTTGGCCAGGTCGATGAAGACGGCTGCACAGTACTGTCTATTATCGATCGCGGTTATAATATCGTTTAGGACCTTGAGCGTGGCTGAGGTGCACCCATGACCAGCTCGGAAACCGGATTGCATAGCGGAGAAGGTACGGTGGGATTGGAAGTTGTTCCTGGTGGGGAGCGGCAAAATGTCCCCAGGTTCACAATCCTTAATACTGGTACCCATATGGATAGTTAGTTACACACACACACACACACACACACGCACCCACACACACACACACGCACACACACACGCACACACACACGCACACACACACACACACACACACACACACACACGCACACACACACACACACTTCCATCTTGCAAATGATCAACTGTTTGTTTGCTTTGCTAACTAATGTGTGTGTGTGTGTGTGTGTGTGTGTATCTGTGTGTGTGTGTGTGTATCTGTGTGTGTGTGTGTGTATCTGTGTGTGTGTGTGTGTATCTGTGTGTGTGTGTATCTGTGTGTGTGTGTGTGTCTCTCTCACCAGGTGAGCTATGAGAACACCATGCTAGCAGCAGGTAGCTGTGATAAGACCATCCGAGTGTGGTGTCTTCAGACCTGTGTTCCTCTAGCGGTCCTGGAGGGGCACTCTGCATCTATCACCTCTCTACAGGTAGGTGTTCCTCTAGCTGTCCTGGAGGGGCACTCTGCATCTATCACCTCTCTACAGGTAGGTGTTCCTCTAGCTGTCCTGGAGGGGCACTCTGCATCTATCACCTCTCTACAGGTAGGTGTTCCTCTAGCTGTCCTGGAGGGGCACTCTGCATCTATCACCTCTCTACAGGTAGGTGTTCCTCTAGCGGTCCTGGAGGGGCACTCTGCATCTATCACCTCTCTACAGGTAGGTGTTCCTCTAGCGGTCCTGGAGGGGCACTCTGCATCTATCACCTCTCTACAGGTAGGTGTTCCTCTAGCGGTCCTGGAGGGGCACTCTGCATCTATCACCTCTCTACAGGTAGGTGTTCTTCTAGCTGTCCTGGAGGGGCACTCTGCATCTATCACCTCTCTACAGGTAGGTGTTCCTCTAGCGGTCCTGGAGGGGCACTCTGCATCTATCACCTCTCTACAGGTAGGTGTTCCTCTAGCTGTCCTGGAGGGGCACTCTGCATCTATCACCTCTCTACAGGTAGGTGTTCCTCTAGCGGTCCTGGAGGGGCACTCTGCATCTATCACCTCTCTACAGGTAGGTGTTCCTCTAGCGGTCCTGGAGGGGCACTCTGCATCTATCACCTCTCTACAGGTAGGTGTTCCTCTAGCGGTCCTGGAGGGGCACTCTGCATCTATCACCTCTCTACAGGTAGGTGTTCTTCTAGCTGTCCTGGAGGGGCACTCTGCATCTATCACCTCTCTACAGGTAGGTGTTCCTCTAGCGGTCCTGGAGGGGCACTCTGCATCTATCACCTCTCTACAGGTAGGTGTTCCTCTAGCTGTCCTGGAGGGGCACTCTGCATCTATCACCTCTCTACAGGTAGGTGTTCCTCTAGCTGTCCTGGAGGGGCACTCTGCATCTATCACCTCTCTACAGGTAGGTGTTCCTCTAGCGGTCCTGGAGGGGCACTCTGCATCTATCACCTCTCTACAGGTAGGTGTTCCTCTAGCGGTCCTGGAGGGGCACTCTGCATCTATCACCTCTCTACAGGTAGGTGTTCCTCTAGCTGTCCTGGAGGGGCACTCTGCATCTATCACCTCTCTACAGGTAGGTGTTCCTCTAGCGGTCCTGGAGGGGCACTCTGCATCTATCACCTCTCTACAGGTAGGTGTTCCTCTAGCTGTCCTGGAGGGGCACTCTGCATCTATCACCTCTCTACAGGTAGGTGTTCCTCTAGCGGTCCTGGAGGGGCACTCTGCATCTATCACCTCTCTACAGGTAGGTGTTCCTCTAGCGGTCCTGGAGGGGCACTCTGCATCTATCACCTCTCTACAGGTAGGTGTTCCTCTAGCGGTCCTGGAGGGGCACTCTGCATCTATCACCTCTCTACAGGTAGGTGTTCCTCTAGCGGTCCTGGAGGGGCACTCTGCATCTATCACCTCTCTACAGGTAGGTGTTCCTCTAGCGGTCCTGGAGGGGCACTCTGCATCTATCACCTCTCTACAGGTAGGTGTTCCTCTAGCGGTCCTGGAGGGGCACTCTGCATCTATCACCTCTCTACAGGTAGGTGTTCCTCTAGCTGTCCTGGAGGGGCACTCTGCATCTATCACCTCTCTACAGGTAGGTGTTCCTCTAGCTGTCCTGGAGGGGCACTCTGCATCTATCACCTCTCTACAGGTAGGTGTTCCTCTAGCTGTCCTGGAGGGGCACTCTGCATCTATCACCTCTCTACAGGTAGGTGTTCCTCTAGCTGTCCTGGAGGGGCACTCTGCATCTATCACCTCTCTACAGGTAGGTGTTCCTCTAGCGGTTCTGGAGGGGCACTCTGCATCTATCACCTCTCTACAGGTAGGTGTTCCTCTAGCTGTCCTGGAGGGGCACTCTGCATCTATCACCTCTCTACAGGTAGGTGTTCCTCTAGCGGTCCTGGAGGGGCACTCTGCATCTATCACCTCTCTACAGGTAGGTGTTCCTCTAGCGGTCCTGGAGGGGCACTCTGCATCTATCACCTCTCTACAGGTAGGTGTTCCTCTAGCTGTCCTGGAGGGGCACTCTGCATCTATCACCTCTCTACAGGTAGGTGTTCCTCTAGCTGTCCTGGACAGGGTAACCAATACATACACACAGAAACACACCCTTTTCCCCCACCTATGGCGGAAAAATGCATCTCTTTCTTTATTCACTGCCAACGGCAAGTTTTACCACAAAATCAGGGGTTGTCTCCTATGATTGGTTGATGTGTTGTAGTTCCCTCCTCTGATTGGTTTATTGTGTTGTAGTTCTCTCTTCTGATTGGTTTATTGTGTTGTAGTTCTCTCTTCTGATTGGTTTATTGTGTTGTAGTTCTCTCCTCTGATTGGTTTGTCTCGTAGTTCTCTCCTCTGATTGGTTTATTGTCTTGTAGTTCTCTCCTCTGATTGGTTTATTGTCTTGTAGTTCTCTCCTCTGATTGGTTTATTGTCTTGTAGTTCTCTCCTCTGATTGGTTTATTGTGTTGTAGTTCTCTCCTCTGGTCAGTGGTTCTAAGCGGTTCCTGTCCTCCACCGGAGCCGACGGGACCATCTGCTTCTGGCAGTGGGACGCACGCACTCTCAAGTTCGGGTGAGACACACACAAAACACACACACACACACACACACACACACACACACACACACACACACAATGTCAGTGTTAAATAATAAAAGTAATAATAATATGCCATTTAGCAGACGCTTTTATCCAAAGCGACTTACAGTCATGCGTGATAAATTTTTTTGTGTATGGGTGGTCCCGGGGTCCGAACCCACTACCTTGGCGTTACAAGCGCCGTGCTCTACCAGCTGAGCTACAGAGGACCACAGTGTTAATGCTAGTGTGTGTGTTCAGTCAGGGGCCTGGTAAGTTCACGGAGCGGTCCAGACCTGGAGTCCAGATGATCTGCTCTTCCTTCAGCGCAGGTAACCATGGACACCATCAGACATTACATTTGAAATTGTTTTAGTCAAATAAATGAAATGAGTATTGACCTTATTGACCATGGATCTGCTGTTGATTGAGTTGATTTATTGATTGTGTGTCCAGGGGGAATGTTCCTAGCCACAGGTAGTTGATTATGATACAGTTGAAGTCGGAAGTTTACATACACCTTAGCCAAATACATTTAAACTCAGTTTTTCACAATTCCTGACATTTAATCCTAGTAAAATTCCCTGTCTTAGGTCAGTTAGGATCACCACTTTATTTTAAGAATGTGAAATGTCAGAATAATAGTAGAGAGAATGATTTATTTCAGCTTTTATTTCTTTCATCACATTCCCAGTGGGTCAGAAGTTTACATACACTCAATTAGTATTTGGTAGCATTGCCTTTAAACTGTTTAACTTGGGTCAAACGTTTCGGGTAGCCTTCCACAAGCTTCCCACAATAAGTTGGGTGAATTTTGGCCCATTCATCCTGACAGAGCTGGTGTAATGGAGTCAGGTTTGTAGGCCTCCTTGCTCGCACACGCTTTTTCAGTTCTGCCCACAAATGTTCTATAGGATTGAGGTCAGGGCTTTGTGATGGCCACTCCAATACCTTGACTTTGTTGTCCTTAAGCCATTTTGCCACAACTTTGGAAGTATGCTTGGGGTCATTGTCCATTTGGAAGACCCATTTGCGACCAAGCTTTAACTTCCTGACTGATGTCTTGAGATGTAGCTTCAATATATCCACATAATGTTCCTTCCTCATGATGCCATCTATTTTGTGAAGTGCACCAGTCCCTCCTGCAGCAAAGCACCCCCACAGCATGATGCTGCCACCCCCGTGCTTCACGGTTGGGATGGTGTTCTTCGGCTTGCAAGATCCCCCTTTTTCCTCCAAACATAACGATGGTCATTATGGCCAAACAGTTATATTTTTGTTTCATCAGACCAGAGGACATTCCTCCAAAAAGTACGATCTTTGTCCCCATGTGCAGTTGCAAACCGTAGTCTGGCTTTTTTATGGCGGTTTTGGAGCAGTGGCTTCTTCCTTGCTGAGCGGCCTTTCAGCTTATGTCGATATAGGACTCGTTTTACGGTGGATATAGATACTTTTGTACCTGTTTCCTCCAGCATCTTCACAAGGTCCTTTGCTGTTGTTCTGGGATTGATTTGCACTTTTCACACCAAAGTACGTTCATCTCTTGGAGACAGAACGCTTCTCCTTCCTGAGCGGTATGACGGCAGCGTGGTCCCATGGTGTTTATACTTGCGTACTATTGTTTGTACAGATAAACGTGGGACCTTCAGGCATTTGGAAATTGCTCCCAAGGATGAACCAGACTTGTGGAGGTCTACCATTTTCTTTCTGACGTCTTGGCTGATTTCTTTTGATTTTCCCATGATGTCAAGCAAAGAGGCACTGAGTTTGAAGGTAGGCCTTGAAATATATCCACATGTACACCTCCAGTTGACTCAAATGATGTCAATTATCCTATCAGAAGCTTCTAAATACATTACATATTTTTCTGGAATTTTCCAAGCTGTTTAAAGGCACCGTCAACTTAGTGTATGTAAACTTCTGACCCACTGGAATTGTGATACAGTGAATTATAAGTGAAATAATCTGTCTGTAAACAATTGTTGGAAAGATTACTTGTGTCATGCACAAAGTACATGTCCTAACCGACTTGCCAAAACTATAGTTTGTTAACAAGAAATGTGTGGAGTGGTTGAAAAACGAGTTTTATTGACTCCAACCTAAGTGTATGTAAACTACCAACTTCAACTGTACATATTGATTATTGATTGTGTGTCCAGGGGGTATGTTCCTAGCCACAGGAAGTACGGACCACATCATCAGAGTGTTCTACTTCGGCTCTGGACAACCAGAGAAGATCTCTGAGCTGGAGTCACACACTGTGAGTGAGAGAGGAAGAGACTGATTCTGAGGTGTAGTGTGAGAGAGAGAGGAAGAGACTGATTCTGAGGTGTAGTGTGTGAGTGAGAGAGAGGAAGAGACTGATTCTGAGGTGTAGTGTGAGAGAGAGAGGAAGAGACTGATTCTGAGGTGTAGTGTGAGAGAGAGAGGAAGAGACTGATTCTGAGGTGTAGTGTGAGAGAGAGAGGAAGAGACTGATTCTGAGGTGTAGTGTGTGAGTGAGAGAGAGGAAGAGACTGATTCTGAGGTGTAGTGTGAGTGAGAGAGAGGAAGAGACTGATTCTGAGGTGTAGTGTGTGAGAGAGAGGAAGAGACTGATTCTGAGGTGAAGTGTGTGAGAGTGAGAGAGGAAGAGACTGATTCTGAGGTGTAGTGTGAGAGAGAGAGGAAGAGACTGATTCTGAGGTGTAGTGAGTGAGAGAGAGGAAGAGACTGATTCTGAGGTGTAGTGAGAGAGAGAGGAAGAGACTGATTCTGAGGTGTAGTGTGAGAGAGAGAGGAAGAGACTGATTCTGAGGTGTAGTGAGTGAGAGAGAGGAAGAGACTGATTCTGAGGTGTAGTGAGAGAGAGAGGAAGAGACTGATTCTGAGGTGTAGTGTGAGAGAGAGAGGAAGAGACTGATTCTGAGGTGTAGTGAGTGAGAGAGAGGAAGAGACTGATTCTGAGGTGTAGTGTGAGAGAGAGGGGAAGAGACTGATTCTGAGGTGTAGTGTGAGAGAGAGGGGAAGAGACTGATTCTGAGGTGTAGTGTGTGAGTGAGAGAGAGGAAGAGACTGATTCTGAGGTGTAGTGTGAGAGAGAGGGGAAGAGACTGATTCTGAGGTGTAGTGTGAGAGAGAGGGGAAGAGACTGATTCTGAGGTGTAGTGTGTGTGTGAGAGAGAGGAAGAGACTGATTCTGAGGTGTAGTGAGAGAGAGAGGAAGAGACTGATTCTGAGGTGTAGTGTGAGAGAGAGAGAGGAAGAGACTGATTCTAAGGTGTAGTGTGAGAGAGAGGGGAAGAGACTGATTCTGAGGTGTAGTGTGTGAGTGAGAGAGAGGAAGAGACTGATTCGGAGGTGTAGTGTGTGAGTGAGAGAGAGGAAGAGACTGATTCTGAGGTGTAGTGTGTGAGTGAGAGAGAGGAAGAGACTGATTCTGAGGTGTAGTGTGTGAGTGAGAGAGAGGAAGAGACTGATTCTGAGGTGTAGTGTGTGAGTGAGAGAGAGGAAGAGACTGATTCTGAGGTGTAGTGTGAGAGAGAGAGGAAGAGACTGATTCTGAGGTGTAGTGTGAGAGAGAGAGGAAGAGACTGAGTCTGAGGTGTAGTGTGTGAGTGAGAGAGGAAGAGACTGATTCTGAGGTGTAGTGTGAGAGAGAGAGGAAGAGACTGATTCTGAGGTGTAGTGTGAGAGAGAGGAAGAGACTGATTCTGAGGTGTAGTGTGAGAGAGAGGAAGAGACTGATTCTGAGGTGTAGTGTGTGAGAGTGAGAGAGGAAGAGACTGATTCTGAGGTGTAGTGTGAGAGAGAGGAAGAGACTGATTCTGAGGTGTAGTGTGTGAGTGAGAGAGAGGAAGAGACTGATTCTGAGGTGTAGTGTGTGAGTGAGAGAGAGGAAGAGACTGATTCTGAGGTGTAGTGAGTGAGTGAGAGGAAGAGACTGATTCTGAGGTGTAGTGTGTGAGTGAGAGAGAGGAAGAGACTGATTCTGAGGTGTAGTGTGTGAGTGAGAGAGAGGAAGAGACTGATTCTGAGGTGTAGTGTGAGAGAGAGAGGAAGAGACTGATTCTGAGGTGTAGTGTGAGAGAGAGAGGAAGAGACTGATTCTGAGGTGTAGTGTGTGAGTGAGAGAGGAAGAGACTGATTCTGAGGTGTAGTGTGTGAGAGAGAGGAAGAGACTGATTCTGAGGTGTAGTGTGAGAGAGAGAGGAAGAGACTGATTCTGAGGTGTAGTGTGTGAGAGTGAGAGAGGAAGAGACTGATTCTGAGGTGTAGTGTGTGGAGAGAGAGAGGAAGAGACTGATTCTGAGGTGTAGTGTGAGAGAGAGGAAGAGACTGATTCTGAGGTGTAGTGTGAGAGAGAGAGGGAAGAGACTGATTCTGAGGTGTAGTGTGTGAGTGAGAGAGAGGAAGAGACTGATTCTGAGGTGTAGTGTGTGAGTGAGAGAGAGGAAGAGACTGATTCTGAGGTGTAGTGTGAGAGAGAGAGGAAGAGACTGATTCTGAGGTGTAGTGTGAGAGAGAGAGGAAGAGACTGATTATGAGGTGTAGTGTGTGAGTGAGAGAGAGGAAGAGACTGATTCTGAGGTGTAGGTGAGTGAGAGAGAGGAAGAGACTGATTCTGAGGTGTAGTGTGTGAGAGAGAGGAAGAGACTGATTCTGAGGTGTAGTGTGTGAGAGAGGGGAAGAGACTGATTCTGAGGTGTAGTGTGAGTGAGAGAGGAAGAGACTGATTCTGAGGTGTAGTGTGAGAGAGAGAGGAAGAGACTGAGTCTGAGGTGTAGTGTGAGAGAGAGAGGAAGAGACTGATTCTGAGGTGTAGTGTGAGAGAGAGAGGAAGAGACTGATTCTGAGGTGTAGTGTGAGAGAGAGGAAGAGACTGATTCTGAGGTGTAGTGTGTGAGAGAGTGAGAGGAAGAGACTGATTCTGAGGTGTAGTGTGTGAGTGAGAGGAAGAGACTGATTCTGAGGTGTAGTGTGAGAGAGGAAGAGACTGATTCTGAGGTGTAGTGTGTGAGAGAGTGAGAGAGGAAGAGACTGATTCTGAGGTGTAGTGAGTGAGAGAGTGAGAGAGGAAGAGACTGATTCTGAGGTGTAGTGAGTGAGTGAGTGAGAGGAAGAGACTGATTCTGAGGTGTAGTGTGTGAGTGAGTGAGAGGAAGAGACTGATTATGAGGTGTAGTGTGAGAGAGGAAGAGACTGATTCTGAGGTGTAGTGAGTGAGAGAGTGAGAGAGGAAGAGACTGATTCTGAGGTGTAGTGAGTGAGAGAGTGAGAGAGGAAGAGACTGATTCTGAGGTGTAGTGAGTGAGTGAGTGAGAGGAAGAGACTGATTCTGAGGTGTAGTGTGTGAGTGAGTGAGAGGAAGAGACTGATTCTGAGGTGTAGTGTGAGAGAGGAAGAGACTGATTCTGAGGTGTAGTGAGTGAGTGAGAGGAAGAGACTGATTCTGAGGTGTAGTGTGAGAGAGAGAGAAAGAGACTGATTCTGAGGTGTAGTGTGAGAGAGAGAGAAAGAGACTGATTCTGAGGTGTAGTGTGTGTGAGAGAGAGAGGAAGAGACTGATTCTGAGGTGTAGTGTGTGAGTGAGAGAGAGGAAGAGACTGATTCTGAGGTGTAGTGTGAGAGAGAGAGAAAGAGACTGATTCTGAGGTGTAGTGTGAGAGAGAGAGAGGAAGAGACTGATTCTGAGGTGTAGTGTGTGAGAGAGAGGAAGAGACTGATTCTGAGGTGTAGTGTGTGAGAGAGAGGAAGAGACTGATTCTGAGGTGTAGTGAGTGAGTGAGTGAGAGAGGAAGAGACTGATTCTGAGGTGAAGTGTGTGAGAGTGAGAGAGGAAGAGACTGATTCTGAGGTGTAGTGTGTGAGTGAGAGAGAGGAAGAGACTGATTCTGAGGTGTAGTGTGAGAGAGAGAGGAAGAGACTGATTCTGAGGTGTAGTGTGAGAGAGAGAGGAAGAGACTGATTCTGAGGTGTAGTGTGAGAGAGAGAGGAAGAGACTGATTCTGAGGTGAAGTGTGTGAGAGTGAGAGAGGAAGAGACTGATTCTGAGGTGTAGTGTGTGAGTGAGAGAGAGGAAGAGACTGATTCTGAGGTGTAGTGTGTGAGTGAGAGAGAGGAAGAGACTGATTCTGAGGTGTAGTGTGTGAGTGAGAGAGAGGAAGAGACTGATTCTGAGGTGTAGTGTGAGAGAGAGAGGAAGAGACTGATTTGAGGTGTAGTGGAGAGGGAAGAGACTGATTCTGAGGTGTAGTGTGAGAGAGGAAGAGACTGATTCTGAGGTGAAGTGTGTGAGAGTGAGAGAGGAAGAGACTGATTCTGAGGTGTAGTGTGTGAGTGGAGAGAGGAAGAGACTGATTCTGAGGTGTAGTGTGTGAGTGAGAGAGAGGAAGAGACTGATTCTGAGGTGTAGTGTGAGAGAGAGAGGAAGAGACTGATTCTGAGGTGTAGTGTGAGTGAGAGAGGAAGAGACTGATTCTGAGGTGTAGTGTGAGAGAGAGAGGAAGAGACTGATTATGAGGTGTAGTGTGAGAGAGGAAGAGACTGATTCTGAGGTGTAGTGTGAGAGAGAGAGGAAGAGACTGATTCTGAGGTGTAGTGTGAGAGAGAGAGGAAGAGACTGATTCTGAGGTGTAGTGTGAGAGAGAGAGGAAGAGACTGATTCTGAGGTGTAGTGAGTGAGAGAGTGAGAGGAAGAGACTGATTCTGAGGTGTAGTGTGTGAGAGAGAGGAAGAGACTGATTCTGAGGTGTAGTGAGTGAGTGAGAGAGTGAGAGGAAGAGACTGATTCTGAGGTGTAGTGTGTGAGTGAGAGGAAGAGACTGATTCTGAGGTGTAGTGAGTGAGAGAGGAAGAGACTGATTCTGAGGTGTAGTGAGTGAGTGAGAGGAAGAGACTGATTCTGAGGTGTAGTGAGTGAGAGAGAGGAAGAGACTGATTCTGAGGTGTAGTGTGTGTGAGAGAGAGAGGAAGAGACTGATTCTGAGGTGTAGTGAGTGAGTGAGAGGAAGAGACTGATTCTGAGGTGTAGTGTGTGTGAGAGAGAGAGGAAGAGACTAATTCTGAGGTGTAGTGTGTGAGTGAGAGAGAGGAAGAGACTGATTCTGAGGTGTAGTGTGAGAGAGAGAGAAAGAGACTGATTCTGAGGTGTAGTGAGTGAGAGAGAGGAAGAGACTGATTCTGAGGTGTAGTGTGTGTGAGAGAGAGGAAGAGACTGATTCTGAGGTGTAGTGTGTGAGTGAGAGAGAGGAAGAGACTGATTCTGAGGTGTAGTGTGAGAGAGAGAGAAAGAGACTGATTCTGAGGTGTAGTGTGAGAGAGAGAGAGAGAGGAAGAGACTGATTCTGAGGTGTAGTGAGTGAGTGAGTGAGAGAGGAAGAGACTGATTCTGAGGTGTAGTGTGTGAGTGAGAGAGAGGAAGAGACTGATTCTGAGGTGTAGTGTGTGAGTGAGAGAGAGGAAGAGACTGATTCTGAGGTGTAGTGTGAGAGAGAGAGGAAGAGACTGATTCTGAGGTGTAGTGTGAGAGAGAGAGGAAGAGACTGATTCTGAGGTGTAGTGTGAGAGAGAGAGGAAGAGACTGATTCTGAGGTGAAGTGTGTGAGAGTGAGAGAGGAAGAGACTGATTCTGAGGTGTAGTGTGTGAGAGTGAGAGAGGAAGAGACTGATTCTGAGGTGTAGTGTGTGAGTGAGAGAGAGGAAGAGACTGATTCTGAGGTGTAGTGTGTGAGTGAGAGAGAGGAAGAGACTGATTCTGAGGTGTAGTGTGAGAGAGAGAGGAAGAGACTGATTCTGAGGTGTAGTGTGAGAGAGAGAGGAAGAGACTGATTCTGAGGTGTAGTGTGTGAGTGAGAGAGAGGAAGAGACTGATTCTGAGGTGTAGTGTGTGAGTGAGAGAGAGGAAGAGACTGATTCTGAGGTGTAGTGTGAGAGAGAGAGGAAGAGACTGATTCTGAGGTGAAGTGTGTGAGAGTGAGAGAGGAAGAGACTGATTCTGAGGTGTAGTGTGTGAGTGAGAGAGAGGAAGAGACTGATTCTGAGGTGTAGTGTGTGAGTAGAGAGAGGAAGAGACTGATTCTGAGGTGTAGTGTGTAGAGAGAGGAAGAGACTGATTCTGAGGTGTAGTGTGTGAGTGAGAGAGGAAGAGACTGATTCTGAGGTGTAGTGTGAGAGAGAGAGGAAGAGACTGATTATGAGGTGTAGTGTGAGAGAGGAAGAGACTGATTCTGAGGTGTAGTGTGTGAGAGTGAGAGAGGAAGAGACTGATTCTGAGGTGTAGTGTGTGAGTGAGAGAGAGGAAGAGACTGATTCTGAGGTGTAGTGTGTGAGTGAGAGAGGAAGAGACTGATTCTGAGGTGTAGTGTGAGAGAGAGAGGAAGAGACTGATTATGAGGTGTAGTGTGAGAGAGGAAGAGACTGATTCTGAGGTGTAGTGTGAGAGAGAGAGGAAGAGACTGATTCTGAGGTGTAGTGTGAGAGAGAGAGGAAGAGACTGATTCTGAGGTGTAGTGAGTGAGTGAGAGGAAGAGACTGATTCTGAGGTGTAGTGTGAGAGAGAGGAAGAGACTGATTCTGAGGTGTAGTGTGAGAGAGAGAGGAAGAGACTGATTATGAGGTGTAGTGTGAGAGAGGAAGAGACTGATTCTGAGGTGTAGTGTGAGAGAGAGAGGAAGAGACTGATTCTGAGGTGTAGTGTGAGAGAGAGAGGAAGAGACTGATTCTGAGGTGTAGTGAGTGAGTGAGAGGAAGAGACTGATTCTGAGGTGTAGTGTGAGAGAGAGGAAGAGACTGATTCTGAGGTGTAGTGAGTGAGAGAGTGAGAGGAAGAGACTGATTCTGAGGTGTAGTGTGTGAGAGAGAGGAAGAGACTGATTCTGAGGTGTAGTGAGTGAGTGAGAGGAAGAGACTGATTCTGAGGTGTAGTGTGTGTGAGAGAGAGAGGAAGAGACTAATCCTGAGGTGTAGTGTGTGAGTGAGAGAGAGGAAGAGACTGATTCTGAGGTGTAGTGTGAGAGAGAGAGAAAGAGACTGATTCTGAGGTGTAGTGAGTGAGAGAGAGGAAGAGACTGATTCTGAGGTGTAGTGTGTGTGAGAGAGAGAGGAAGAGACTGATTCTGAGGTGTAGTGTGTGAGTGAGAGAGAGGAAGAGACTGATTCTGAGGTGTAGTGTGAGAGAGAGAGAAAGAGACTGATTCTGAGGTGTAGTGTGAGAGAGAGAGAGGAAGAGACTGATTCTGAGGTGTAGTGAGTGAGTGAGTGAGAGAGGAAGAGACTGATTCTGAGGTGAAGTGTGTGAGAGTGAGAGAGGAAGAGACTGATTCTGAGGTGTAGTGTGTGAGTGAGAGAGAGGAAGAGACTGATTCTGAGGTGTAGTGTGAGAGAGAGAGGAAGAGACTGATTCTGAGGTGTAGTGTGAGAGAGAGAGGAAGAGACTGATTCTGAGGTGTAGTGTGTGAGTGAGAGAGAGGAAGAGACTGATTCTGAGGTGTAGTGTGTGAGTGAGAGAGAGGAAGAGACTGATTCTGAGGTGTAGTGTGTGAGTGAGAGAGAGGAAGAGACTGATTCTGAGGTGTAGTGTGAGAGAGAGAGGAAGAGACTGATTCTGAGGTGTAGTGTGAGAGAGAGAGGAAGAGACTGATTCTGAGGTGAAGTGTGTGAGAGTGAGAGAGGAAGAGACTGATTCTGAGGTGTAGTGTGTGAGAGTGAGAGAGGAAGAGACTGATTCTGAGGTGTAGTGTGTGAGTGAGAGAGAGGAAGAGACTGATTCTGAGGTGTAGTGTGAGAGAGAGAGGAAGAGACTGATTCTGAGGTGTAGTGTGAGAGAGAGAGGAAGAGACTGATTCTGAGGTGTAGTGTGAGAGAGAGAGAGAGGAAGAGACTGATTCTGAGGTGTAGTGTGTGAGTGAGAGAGAGGAAGAGACTGATTCTGAGGTGTAGTGTGAGAGAGAGGAAGAGACTGATTCTGAGGTGAAGTGTGTGAGAGTGAGAGAGGAAGAGACTGATTCTGAGGTGTAGTGTGAGAGAGAGGAAGAGACTGATTCTGAGGTGAAGTGTGTGAGAGTGAGAGAGGAAGAGACTGATTCTGAGGTGTAGTGTGTGAGTGAGAGAGAGGAAGAGACTGATTCTGAGGTGTAGTGTGTGAGTGAGAGAGGAAGAGACTGATTCTGAGGTGTAGTGTGAGAGAGAGAGGAAGAGACTGATTATGAGGTGTAGTGTGAGAGAGGAAGAGACTGATTCTGAGGTGTAGTGTGAGAGAGAGAGGAAGAGACTGATTCTGAGGTGTAGTGTGAGAGAGAGAGGAAGAGACTGATTCTGAGGTGTAGTGTGAGAGAGAGAGGAAGAGACTGATTCTGAGGTGTAGTGTGAGAGAGAGGAAGAGACTGATTCTGAGGTGTAGTGAGTGAGAGAGTGAGAGGAAGAGACTGATTCTGAGGTGTAGTGTGTGAGAGAGAGGAAGAGACTGATTCTGAGGTGTAGTGAGTGAGTGAGAGAGTGAGAGGAAGAGACTGATTCTGAGGTGTAGTGTGTGAGTGAGAGGAAGAGACTGATTCTGAGGTGTAGTGAGTGAGTGAGAGGAAGAGACTGATTCTGAGGTGTAGTGTGTGTGAGAGAGAGAGGAAGAGACTAATTCTGAGGTGTAGTGAGTGAGTGAGAGAGAGGAAGAGACTGATTCTGAGGTGTAGTGTGAGAGAGAGAGGAAGAGACTGATTCTGAGGTGTAGTGAGTGAGTGAGAGGAAGAGACTGATTCTGAGGTGTAGTGTGTGTGAGAGAGAGAGGAAGAGACTAATTCTGAGGTGTAGTGAGTGAGTGAGAGAGAGGAAGAGACTGATTCTGAGGTGTAGTGTGAGAGAGAGAGAAAGAGACTGATTCTGAGGTGTAGTGTGTGAGTGAGAGAGAGGAAGAGACTGATTCTGAGGTGTAGTGTGAGAGAGAGAGAAAGAGACTGATTCTGAGGTGTAGTGAGTGAGAGAGAGGAAGAGACTGATTCTGAGGTGTAGTGTGTGTGAGAGAGAGAGGAAGAGACTGATTCTGAGGTGTAGTGAGTGAGAGAGAGGAAGAGACTGATTCTGAGGTGTAGTGTGTGTGAGAGAGAGAGGAAGAGACTGATTCTGAGGTGTAGTGTGTGAGTGAGAGAGAGGAAGAGACTGATTCTGAGGTGTAGTGTGAGAGAGAGAGAAAGAGACTGATTCTGAGGTGTAGTGTGAGAGAGAGAGAGGAAGAGACTGATTCTGAGGTGTAGTGTGTGAGAGAGAGGAAGAGACTGATTCTGAGGTGTAGTGTGTGAGAGAGAGGAAGAGACTGATTCTGAGGTGTAGTGAGTGAGTGAGTGAGAGAGGAAGAGACTGATTCTGAGGTGAAGTGTGTGAGAGTGAGAGAGGAAGAGACTGATTCTGAGGTGTAGTGTGTGAGTGAGAGAGAGGAAGAGACTGATTCTGAGGTGTAGTGTGTGAGTGAGAGAGAGGAAGAGACTGATTCTGAGGTGTAGTGTGAGAGAGGGAGGAAGAGACTGATTCTGAGGTGTAGTGTGAGAGAGGAAGAGACTGATTCTGAGGTGTAGTGAGTGAGAGAGGAAGAGACTGATTCTGAGGTGTAGTGAGTGAGTGAGAGGAAGAGACTGATTCTGAGGTGTAGTGAGTGAGAGAGAGGAAGAGACTGATTCTGAGGTGTAGTGTGTGTGAGAGAGAGAGGAAGAGACTGATTCTGAGGTGTAGTGAGTGAGTGAGAGGAAGAGACTGATTCTGAGGTGTAGTGTGTGTGAGAGAGAGAGGAAGAGACTAATTCTGAGGTGTAGTGAGTGAGTGAGAGAGAGGAAGAGACTGATTCTGAGGTGTAGTGTGAGAGAGAGAGAAAGAGACTGATTCTGAGGTGTAGTGTGTGAGTGAGAGAGAGGAAGAGACTGATTCTGAGGTGTAGTGTGAGAGAGAGAGAAAGAGACTGATTCTGAGGTGTAGTGTGTGAGAGAGAGGAAGAGACTGATTCTGAGGTGTAGTGTGTGAGAGAGGAAGAGACTGATTCTGAGGTGTAGTGTGAGAGAGAGGAAGAGACTGATTCTGAGGTGTAGTGAGTGAGTGAGTGAGAGAGGAAGAGACTGATTCTGAGGTGAAGTGTGTGAGAGTGAGAGAGGAAGAGACTGATTCTGAGGTGTAGTGTGTGAGTGAGAGAGAGGAAGAGACTGATTCTGAGGTGTAGTGTGTGAGTGAGAGAGAGAGAGGAAGAGACTGATTCTGAGGTGTAGTGTGAGAGAGAGGAAGAGACTGATTCTGAGGTGAAGTGTGTGAGAGTGAGAGAGGAAGAGACTGATTCTGAGGTGTAGTGTGTGAGTGAGAGAGAGGAAGAGACTGATTCTGAGGTGTAGTGTGTGAGTGAGAGAGAGGAAGAGACTGATTCTGAGGTGTAGTGTGAGAGAGAGAGGAAGAGACTGATTCTGAGGTGTAGTGTGAGAGAGGAAGAGACTGATTCTGAGGTGTAGTGTGTGAGAGTGAGAGAGGAAGAGACTGATTCTGAGGTGTAGTGTGTGAGAGTGAGAGAGGAAGAGACTGATTCTGAGGTGTAGTGTGAGAGAGAGAGGAAGAGACTGATTCTAAGGTGTAGTGTGAGAGTGAGAGAGGAAGAGACTGATTCTGAGGTGAAGTGTGTGAGAGTGAGGAAGAGACTGATTCTGAGGTGTAGTGTGTGAGTGAGAGAGAGGAAGAGACTGATTCTGAGGTGTAGTGTGAGAGAGGAAGAGACTGATTCTGAGGTGAAGTGTGTGAGAGTGAGAGAGGAAGAGACTGATTCTGAGGTGTAGTGTGAGAGAGAGAGGAAGAGACTGATTCTGAGGTGTAGTGTGTGAGAGAGAGAGAAAGAGACTGATTCTGAGGTGTAGTGTGTGAGTGAGAGAGAGGAAGAGACTGATTCTGAGGTGTAGTGTGTGAGTGAGAGAGAGGAAGAGACTGATTCTGAGGTGTAGTGTGAGAGAGGAAGAGACTGATTCTGAGGTGAAGTGTGTGAGAGTGAGAGAGGAAGAGACTGATTCTGAGGTGTAGTGTGTGAGTGAGAGAGAGGAAGAGACTGATTCTGAGGTGTAGTGTGAGAGAGAGAGGAAGAGACTGATTCTGAGGTGTAGTGTGTGAGTGAGAGAGAGGAAGAGACTGATTCTGAGGTGTAGTGTGAGAGAGAGGAAGAGACTGATTCTGAGGTGTAGTGAGTGAGAGAGTGAGAGGAAGAGACTGATTCTGAGGTGTAGTGTGTGAGTGAGAGAGGAAGAGACTGATTCTGAGGTGTAGTGTGTGAGAGAGAGAGAAAGAGACTGATTCTGAGGTGTAGTGTGTGAGAGAGAGGAAGAGACTGATTCTGAGGTGTAGTGTGTGAGTGAGAGGAAGAGACTGATTCTGAGGTGTAGTGTGTGAGTGAGAGGAAGAGACTGATTCTGAGGTGTAGTGTGAGAGAGAGAGGAAGAGACTGATTCTGAGGTGTAGTGTGTGAGTGAGAGGAAGAGACTGATTCTGAGGTGTAGTGTGTGAGAGAGAGGAAGAGACTGATTCTGAGGTGTAGTGTGTGAGTGAGAGAGAGGAAGAGACTGATTCTGAGGTGTAGTGTGAGAGAGAGGAAGAGACTGATTCTGAGGTGTAGTGTGTGAGTGAGAGAGAGGAAGAGACTGATTCTGAGGTGTAGTGTGAGTGAGAGAGGAAGAGACTGATTCTGAGGTGTAGTGTGAGTGAGAGAGGAAGAGACTGATTCTGAGGTGTAGTGAGTGAGTGAGAGAGGAAGAGACTGATTCTGAGGTGTAGTGAGTGAGTGAGTGTGTGCACTTCAGAGAGCATAATATAATATAATAATAATTATAATATAATGCTTTGGTGACATAGTTTTCTTCTCCAGCTCACTCTCCCGCTCTCTCTTGCTCGCTCTCTCCCTCAGGATAAAGTGGACAGCATCCAGTTTTCAAACTGCAGTGACAGGTAAGGGGTTATCCTGTCTGACAGGTAAGGGGTTATCCTGTCTGACAGGTAAGGGGTTATCCTGTCTGACAGGTAAGGGGTTATCCTGTCTGACAGGTAAGGGGTTATCCTGTCTGACAGGTAAGGGTTATCCTGTCTGACAGGTAAGGGGTTATCCTGTCTGACAGGTAAGGGGTTATCCTGTCTGACAGGTAAGGGGTTATCCTGTCTGACAGGTAAGGGGTTATCCTGTCTGACAGGTAAGGGGTTATCCTGTCTGACAGGTAAGGGGTTATCCTGTCTGACAGGTAAGGGGTTATCCTGTCTGACAGGTAAGGGGTTATCCTGTGTGTGAGATGGTTTTTAAATGGAACCTGAGGGTGTTGTAATATGATTTGATATAGCAATGCTTTCGTGTGTGTGTGTGTGTGTGTGTGTGTGTGTGTGTGTGTGTGTGTGTGTGTGTGTGTGTGTGTGTGTGTGTGTGTGTGTGTGTGTGTGTGTGTGTGTGTGTGTGTGTGTGTGTGTGTGTGTGTGTGTGTGTGTGTGTGTGTGTGTGTGTGTGTGTGTGTAGGTTTGTGAGTGGCAGCAGGGATGGGACAGCTCGTATCTGGCAGCTCCAGCAGCAGGAGTGGAGGAGCGTTCTACTGGACATGCAGACCAAGTTACCTGGGTACGTCCACTCACTCTCTATATAACTCTCTTTATCAATACCTATTAGTGACATGATGTGCAACAAAACGTTTTGCTGTGTGACCTGGAGTTTTAATTTGGGAGCACCATGTCGTTCTAAAACTACTCGCATGTCGTTAACCATTTGTTTACACTTTGTTCAGTCATGTTACCTCATTGGCTAGCTATCAACCTGGAAACTTGACCAGTATATCCAAGTCATTTATCAACCTGGAAACTTGACCAGTATATCCAATCATTTCAGTCACTAAGCAGATGCTCTTATCCAGAGTGACTTCCAGGAAGTCTTAACGTAGCTAGTAGCTTATCCAGAGTGACTTCCAGGAAGTCTTAACGTAGCTAGTAGTGAGACAGTTAGATATTGCAATATTATTTGGCATGATATTATATCAATATTTGACTCCCAAGTATACAACATTATGTTATATTTCATTATATTCTTGCTATAAAATAAGCTGTATCTGTGTTGACTGTGGTCGGGTAGGTGTGTCTTGTCTGTTTTAATGAACAAAATAACTAACTATTGATTTAATTTGGATAGCGAAGCCATGGCTGCGCAGACCTGTAACATAACGTAACCTAATTAAATAAACAAATATGCCATTCTATTCTTTTGAAAATACATTTAGTCCTTATAATGTTTTCTAGAACCTGCCTAAACAAATGAATAATGGTTACATTTTTTATTCTCAAAGGATTTATTAAAATAGATGCCCACCCATCTCCCCACACCACTACTACCACTCATCCCAAGCCTGAATGCACACGGGAGGTATATGGAGCCAAGAATGTGGTAAAAATTACCCTGTTTGTAAGGGGTTCATAGAAACATTGCCCGATAATATTTTTAAGGACAAAATACCGTAAATCCTGTGAAAGCAGTAAGATAATGAGCAATATGTTTGTAACATCAAATCACAGTATCGAAACACAATACATATAGAATCGTGAGAATCGCAATACATAAAGTATTCACACCTCTTGACTTTTTCCACATTTTATTGTGTTACAGCCTGAATTTGAAATGGATTTAATTGAGATTTTGTGTCACTGGCTTACACACAATACCCCATAATGTCAAAGTGGAATTATGTTTTTAGACATTTTTTACAAATTAATTAAAAATGAAAAACTGAAATGTCTTGAGTCAATAAGTATTCAACCCCTTTGTTATGGCAAGCCTAAATAAGTTCAGGAGTAAAAATGTGCTTAACAAGTCACATAATAAGTTGCATGGACTCACTTTGTGTGCAATAATAGTGTTTAACAGGATTTTTGAATAACTACCTAATTTATGTACCCCACACATACAATCATCTGTAAGGTCACTCAGTCGGGCAGTGCATTTCAATCACAGATTAAACCACAAAGACCAGTTAGGTTTTCCAACGCCTCGCAAAGAAGGGCACCTATTGGGGTCCTCTGTAGCTCAGCTGGTAGAGCACGGCGCTTGTAACGCCAGGGTAGTGGGTTCGATCCCCGGGACCACCCATACACAAAACTGTATGCACGCATGACTGTAAGTCGCTTTGGATAAAAGCGTCTGCTAAATGGCATATTATTATTATTATTATTTATTGGTAGATAGAAATTGGTAAATATAAAAAAAGCAGACATTCAATATCCCTTTGGGCATGGTGAAGTTATTAATTACACTTTGGATGGTGTATCAATACACCCAGTCACTACAGAGATACAGGCGTCCTTCCTAACTCAGTTGCCGGAGAGGAAGGAAACCGCTCAGGGATTTCACCATGAGGCCAATGGTGACTTTAAAACAGTTACAGAGTTTAATGGCTGTGATAGGGGGGCAATGCATACAGTCTGGTTAGCCATTTGATTAGATATTCAGGAGTCTTATGGCTTGGGGGTAGAAGCTGTTAAGAAGCCTTTTGGACCTAGACTTGGCACTCCGGTACCGCTTGCCGTAAGGTAGCAGAGAGAACAGACTATGACTTGGGTTACTGGAGTCTTTGACAATTTTTAGGGCCTTCCTCTGACACCGCCTGGTATAGAGGTCCTGGATGGCAGGAAGCTTGGCCCCAGTGATGTACTGGGCTGTACGCACTACCCTCTGTAGTGCCTTATGGTCGGATGCTGAGCAGTTGCCATACCAGGCGGTGATGCAACCAGTCAGGATGCTCTCGATGGTGCAGCTGTAGAACCTTTTCACGATCTGGGGACCCATGCCAAATCTTTTCAGTCTCCTGAGGGGGAGAAGGTGTTGTCATGCCCTCTTCACGACTGTCTTGGTGTGCTTGGACCATGATAGTTTGTTGGTGAGGTGGACACCAAGGAACTTGAAGCTCTCAACTTGCTCCACTACAGCCCCGTCGATGAGAATGGGGGCGTGCTCGGTCCTCTTCTTTTTCCTGTAGTCCACAATCATCTCCTTTGTCTTTGTCACGTTGAGGGAGAGGTTGTTATCCTGGCACCACACGGCCAGGTCTCTGACCTCCTCCCTATAGGCTGTCTCATCGTTGTCGGTGATCAGGCCTACCACTGTTGTGTCATCTGCAAACTTAATGATCGTGTTGGAGTCGTGCCTGGCCATGCAGTCATGGGTGAACAGGGAGTACAGGAGGAGACTGAGCACCCACCCCTGAGGGGCCCCCGTGTTGAGGATCAGTGTGGCAGATGTGTTGTTACCTACCCTTACCACCTGGGGGCGGCCCGTCAGGAAGTCCAGGATCCATTTGCAGAGGGAGGTGTTTAGTCCCAGGGTCCTTAGCTTAGTGATGAGCTTTGAGGGCACTATGGTGTTGAACGCTGAGCTGTAGTCAATGAATAGCATTCTCACATAGGTGTTCCTTTTGTCCAGGTGTGAAAGGGCAGTGTGGAGTGCAATAGAGATTGCATAATCTGTGGATCTGTTGGGGCCATATGCAAATTGGAGTGGGTCTAGGGTTTCTGGGATAATGGTGTTGATGTGAGCCATGACCAGCCTTTCAAAGCACTTCATGGCTACAGACGTGAGTGCTACGGGTCGGTAGTCATTTAGGCATGTTACCTTAGTGTTCTTGGGCACAGGGACTATGGTGGTCTGCTTGAAACATGTTGATATTACAGACTCAGACAAGGAGAGGTTGAAAATGTCAGTGAAGACACTTGCCAGTTGGTCAGCACATGCTCGGATTACATGTTGAATGTTGACCTGCTTAAAAGTCTTACTCACATCGGCTACGGAGAGCGTGATCACACAGTCATCCGGAACAGCTGATGCTCTCATGCATGTTTCAGTGTTACTTGCCTCGAAGCGAGCATAGAAGTGATTTAGCTTGTCTGGTAGGCTCATGTCACTGGACAGCTCACGGCTGGGTTTCCCTTTGTAGTCTGTAATAGTTTGCAAGCCCTGCCACATCCGACGAGCATCAGAGCCGGTGTCGTACGATTCAATCTTAGTCCTGTATTGACTCTTTGCCTGTTTGATGGTTCGTCGGAGGGCATAGCGGGATTTCTTATAAGCGTCCGGGTTAGAGTCCCGCTCCTTGAAAGCGGCAGCTCTACCCTTTAGCTCAGTGCGGATGTTGCCTGTAATCCATGGCTTCTGGTTGGGGTATGTACGTACAGTCACTGTGGGGACGACATCATCGATGCACTTATTGATGAAGCCAGTGACTGATGTGGTGTACTCCTCAATGCCATCGGAAGAATCCCGAAACATGTTCCAGTCTGTGCTAGCAAAACAGTCCTGTAGCTTAGCAACTGAGTCATCTGACCACTTTTTTATTAACCGAGTCACTGGTGCTTCCTGCTTTAGTATTTGCTTGTAAGCAGGAATCAGGAGGATAGAATTATGGTCAGATATCATCTGACCACTTTTTATTGACCGAGTCACTGGTGTATCGTATCGGCACCTAAGTATCGTAACAATATCGTATCGTGAGGTCCCTGACAATTCCCAGCCCTGAGACAATCACATATCACAGTCAAATATACAGGATAGGATCATTCCATTCCAGCTAAACAATGGCTATATAGCGGTTAGCCAAAAAAACACATTTTCACAAACATCTAAAATCTATTAATAGAAAATCTGAAATAGCCTCTCCCGTTGGGGAGTTGCAGTGATGAGATCGTAATCACGAAATTGGGGAGAAAAATGGGGGTACAAAAAATAAATAAATATATATACACACACACACACACACACACACACACACACACACACACACACACACACACAGTCGTGGTCAAAAGTTTTGAGAATGACACAAATACTAATTTTCACAAAGTCTGCTGCCTCAGTTTTGATGATGGCAATTTGCGTATACTCCAGAATGTCATGAAGAGTGATCAGATGAATTGCAATTAATTGCAAAGTCCCTCTTTGCCATGAAAATGACTGATGGCAGCCCATTCTTGCATAATCAATGCTTGGAGTTTGTCAGAATTTGTGGGTTTTTGTTTGTCCACCCGCCTCTTGAGGATTGACCACAAGTTCTCAATGGGATTAAGGTCTGGGGAGTTTCCTGGCCATGGACCCAAAATTTCGATGTTTTGTTCCCCGAGCCACTTAGTTATCACTTTTGCCTTATGGCAAGGTGCTCCATCATGCTGGAAATGGCATTGTTCGTCACCAAACTGTTCTTGGATGGTTAGGAGAAGTTGCTCTCGGAGGATGTGTTGGTACCATTCTTTATTCATGGCTGTGTTCTTAGGCAAAATTGTGAGCCCACCAGAGCATGTGAGCGGAGTGGAGCGGGAGCGAGCGGGGAGCGCGAGCGGACGGATTTTGGACAGAGCCCAGAGCGGCATTTTTAAAAGGACAGAGCGTCGCCCTATGTCCCGCTCCAATTTCGCTCTGCTCACACCACGAGTCTGAAGCATGCTCAAGCCTGACCCAGAATCCATCTGTGTCTTGCACAGTCATCAACAGTAGACTATTTTCAGTCAAAACTCGGCTCAATAATGGAGTTCACCAAGTACTTCAAAAAGGAAAATGAGAAGTCATACAGGTGTACTATTAATATAAAACTAACTAACAATGATAATGTGGTTCAAGAAAAAGAATGTGGTGACATCGTTTCAGTCAGTAAAGATTCATTTTGGAATCTAAAAAGACACATCTCTCGAAAACACGAAAGTGTGCTACGCTGGGAAGAAAGCAAAAGGTTAGCAAGTTGAATAGGGTAACTTGTAACAAAAGTGTAAAGTAAATATAGCCTAATATTCAAACAAATTAGTTTTGTCATTCAAAGTAGGCCTAATATATGGTTTGTTTAATTTAATTTGTGTCGTCCATGAATTTGTATTTTATAGAGCAAGAGGAGCAGCAGCAGCAACAAGAGAAAAGGGTTGAGGAATTCAAAAGTTGATTCACGCAAAGGCCCAACCATAACAAGGGAGAGAAAAAGAGAGCTGGATGTAGCATTTTTTAAAATGATTTACATGGACTATGAACCGCTGAGTAAAGGAGAACGCGAAGGGATGCAACACTTTGCCAGCGCAGCTCAACCGGGCTACACCCCCCCATGCTACAACACCGTACGGGACACACTCATGCCACATGCCCTGGAAGAGATGGAAGCCAAACTGCAAGACCTACTGCAAAATGGTGATGGGCTCGTTCTGTCTGCGGACATTTGGACCAGTAGAAGAGGGCACAGCTTCCTTGGCATCGTGGCCAGTTTCATTGATGGGACGTTCCGGGGGCACACGGTTTTGTTGGGCTGTGAGCACATACAGGGGCACCATACCGCAGATCGTATTTACCAAAAGTATGAAAGTGTACTGAAATATTGGAACGTGCAACGACGTGTGATTCGGGTCGTCACTGACAGTGCCAGCAACATGATCAAGGCATTTAACCTCCTCCCTGGCACTGAAGAGGAGGCGGAGGGTGAAGTGACCGCGGATGCCAGCAGCAGAACATGAAGAGGAGGATGAGGGACCACCTGCGCCCTTGCAAGTCCATGTGGAAGTGATAACCTCTAATGTAGAAACTATGATAAATCAGTACTTTACTGTGTCAAATTTACATCTGAGATGCCCCATTCACATGCTTCAGCTGGCGATCAAAGACGCCATTAACGAGCACGACAACATTAATAGGCTGTTAGTGAAAGTCGGGCACCTGGTGAAAAGTGTACGCAAGAGCACCCTGAACACAGAGGAAACCGACCAATTAGGTGTCCGCCCCACAAATGCCTGCGCCACTCGATGGAGCAGCCAGCTGCGGATGATTCAGTCGTTAATCCGGTTGTTCCAAAAATACCCGTTATGGCAAAACAAACTCAAGTCTAATGTTGCTAACATCACCCTGAATCAAGTACGGCAGCTGACGCACCTTGTCAGTGTGCTGACACCACTAGCAGACCTCACAGACAAAATGCAGAAGGAGCTGGGGAACCTGGGGATGATCCTCCCTGCTGTCACAGAAATCAAATCCCTGCTCACCGATTACACTCACGCTGCACTTCCAATGGGCATCGCTGCTTTTGCAGAAACATTGGCAAACAACGTGTCAATTCGCTATGGAATATACTATACTGATAAACATCTCATTTTAGCATCAGTGTTAGATCCCGTTTCAAGACAGAATGGATAATCCGAGATGAGTCTGTATGCAACAAACTCGGGGAGATCCGCGACCTCCTCATAAAAGAAGTTGAGGAAATGAATGCTCCCAGCGGGGACTACACGAGACAGACACCCCACCCGCCGCTGACCTGAATCCCGAGCCTGAACCAAAAAGAGCTCGCCTGTTCGGGTCATACTTCAGCGAGCAGCTACGCATAACCGGAGACGCCAAAGGTGAAGTCGAAAATTACCTCTCATCCCCGAGACAGAACCCAGACGCAGATGTTATTCGATTTTGGAAAGAAAACTCCACGTCTTTTCCCCGCCTGGCTAAAGTAGCTCGCATTGTGTTCAGCATCCCAAGCGGGTCTGCGAGCGCAGAGAGGGTTTTCTCCGCTGCTGGCAACCACCGCATGAGTCTGAAGCCTCAGACATTAGCCAAACTTGTGTGCTTGAAGGTGAACTCAAAAGAACTGTAGATAAGGAAAGCAATTCATTTTTTAAAATTTTATTTTAAAGTTTGACAATGGATATAAGACAATTTTAATTTTAATCCACGTGCAAGCTGCGCAAAAGTTCAGTTATCAGAATTTTGGCCTAATAGTTAATTTACTTTTAAAACTTTGATGTATAGCCTGTATATTTTTATTTATATAATTAGGCCCATTGATTCGTTTAATTTTACAGGACTTTTTGTGTATATTTCTTCTTACATAGGCTAGGCCTAATTTGTCATTTGAAATAAAACATTTCTATTTGGAAAATGTTGTCGTTGCTCTTTAGTTCTTTGGGAGGTAAGGCTGTGGTTTAAGCTAAAAGTGAAATACATGCAGATTTTTTTCCTTTTTTGGAGCGAGCGAGAGGGCGATTTGAGTGGAGCGCGATGCAAACTTCGTTGAGCGCTGAGCGATAATGAGCGGACTGGCCTGATGTGGCTTTGAGCGGGGGGAGCAGAGGGGTGAACAGCTCCGTGAGCGAGGAGCTGAGATTCTCACCGCTCCACTCCGCTCATATGCTCTGGAGCCCACTCCCTTGGCTGAGAAGCAACCCCACACATGAATGGTCTCAGGATGCTTTACTGTTGGCATGACACAGGATTGATGGTAGCGCTCACCTTGTCTTCTCTGGACAAGGTGTTTTCCGGATGCCCCAAACAATCGGAAAGGGGATTCATCAGAGAAAATGACTTTACCCCAGTCCTCAGCAGTCCAATCCCTGTACCTTTTGCAGAATATCAGTCTGTCCCTGATGTTTTTCCTGGAGAGAAGTGGCTTCTTTGCTCCCCTTCTTGACACCAGGCCATCCTCCAAAAGTCTTCGCCTCACTGTGCGTGCAGATGCACTCACACCTGCCTGCTGCCATTCCTGAGCAAGCTCTGCACTGGTGGTGCCCCGATCCCGCAGCTGAATCAACTTTAGGAGATGGTCCTGGCGCTTGCTGGACTTCCTTGGGCGTCCTGAAGCCTTCTTCACAACAATTGAACCTCTCTCCTTGAAGATCTGATAAATGGTTGATTTAGGTGCAATGTTACTAGCAGCAATATCCTTGCCTGTGAAGCCCTTTTTGTGCAAAGCAATGATGACGGCACGTGTTTCCTTGCAGGTAACCATGGTTAACAGAGGAAGAACAATGATATCAAGCACCACCCTCCTTTTATAGCTTCCAGTCTGTTATTCTAACTCAATCAGCATGACAGCGTGATCTCCAGCCTTGTCCTCGTCAACACTCTCATATGTGTTAACGAGAGAATCACTGACATGATGTCAGCTGGTCCTTTTGTGGCAGGGCTGAAATGCAGTGGAAATGTTTTTTGGGGGATTAAGTACATTTTCATGGCAAAGAGGGACTTTGGAATTATTTGCAATTAATCTGATCACTCTTCATGACATTCTGGAGTATATGCAAATTGCCATCATCAAAACTGAGGCAGCAGACTTTGTGAAAATTAGTATTTGTGTCATTCTCAAAACTTTTGACCACAACTGTATATTGAGAGAGGCGAAGATCGAGACATTTGTCCTCCGAAACATGACCTGCCAAACCGCACTGCTTCTTAACACACTGCTCACTTAACCCGGAAGCCAGCCACACCAATGTGTCGGAGGAAACACAGTTCGACTGACAGAGGTTAGCTTGCAGGTGCCCGGCCCGTAACAAGGAGTTGCTAGATCGCGATGAGTCAAGGAAAGCCCCCCGGCCAAACCCTCCCCTAACCCGGACAGCACTGGGCCAATTGTGCGCCGCCCTATGGGGTTCCCGGTCACGGCCGGCTGTGACACCGCCTGGGATCGTACCCCTAGCTGTACTCTGGAGGCCCCATAAGCAATCATTTCTGATGAAAAGACCATTTGTGGATATGGCGTTTTGGAAATAAACTGTTCAACCATCTATACAGGGTTACATATTAGTTTCTAGGGCACAACGCGTTTCAGAAGTAGCTGGAATTCATTTACATTGACATTGTAGTCATTTAGCAGACGCTCTTATCCAGAGCCACTTACAGTTAGTGAGTCATTTAGCAGACGCTCTTATCCAGAGCCACTTACAGTTAGTGAGTCATTTAGCAGACGCTCTTATCCAGAGCCACTTACAGTTAGTGAGTCATTTAGCAGACGCTCTTATCCAGAGCCACTTACAGTTAGTGAGTCATTTAGCAGACGCTCTTATCCAGAGCCACTTACAGTTAGTGAGTCATTTAGCAGACGCTCTTATCCAGAGCCACTTACAGTTAGTGAGTCATTTAGCAGACGCTCTTATCCAGAGCCACTTACAGTTAGTGAGTCATTTAGCAGACGCTCTTATCCAGAGCCACTTACAGTTAGTGAGTCATTTAGCAGACGCTCTTATCCAGAGCCACTTACAGTTAATGAGTCATTTAGCAGACGCTCTTATCCAGAGCCACTTACAGTTAGTGAGTGCATACATTTTTCATACTGGCCCCCCGTGGGAAACGAACCCACAACCCTGGCGTTGCAAGCGCCATGCTCTACCAACTGAGCTACAGGGGACTATATCTCAATTCATAAAAAAATATTTTCTGGTGCTCCTAAATTTAGTTGTGCTTCTAACTTTTAAAAGTTGTGAGCGCCAGTGCTACCAGTGAAACGTCTTAATTTAGAGCCCTGATTAGTGACGCCATTATTAATGTTGTGATGTCATCTGTCTATCAGAAAGTACAATCCCCCTCCGCTGGAGGACAAGGTGACCAAGCTGAAGGTTACCATGGTAGCTTGGGATCGTCACGACAACACAGTCATCACCGCCGCCAACAACCTGACGCTCAAAGTCTGGAACTCCACCACCGGAAACCTCATCCACATACTGATGGTACATACACACACAGACACACACAGACACACACACACACACACACACACAGACACACACAGACACACACACACACACACACACACACACACACACACACACACACACACACACACACACACACACACACACACACACACAGAGACACACACACACACACACAGACACACACACACACAGACAGACAGACACAAACACACACAGACACAGACAGACACACACACACACACACAGACACACACACACAGACAGACAGACAGACAGACAGACACACATACACATACACATACACATACACATACACATAGACAGACAGACAGACACTGATTTGATGGATTAATTGATTGATTGATCCCAGGGTCATGAGGACGAGGTGTTTGTCCTGGAGCCACACCCCTTTGACCCCCGCATCCTATTCAGCGCCGGGCATGATGGGAACGCCATCGTCTGGGACCTGGCCAGGGGGGTCAAGATACGATCCTACTTCAACATGGTGAGACGGGGCAGGGGGGGTGGGGTGGGGCAGGGGTGCAGGTGGGGTGGGGTGGGGCAGGGGGTTTGGGGTGGGGCAGGGGGGCAGGTGGGGTGGGGGGGCATGTGTGTGTGTATTTATGATGGTTCAGGGTAGGGGTGTGTATTTATGATGGTTCAGGGTAGGGGTGTGTATTTATGATGGTTCAGGGTAGGGGTGTGTATTTATGATGGTTCAGGGTAGGGGTGTGTATTTATGATGGTTCAGGGTAGGGGTGTGTATTTATGATGGTTCAGGGTAGGGGTGTGTATTTATGATGGTTCAGGGTAGGGGTGTGTAGTTATGATGGTTCAGGGTAGGGGTGTGTAGTTATGATGGTTCAGGGTAAGGGTGTGTATTTATGATGGTTCAGGGTAGGGGTGTGTATTTATGATTGTTCAGGGTAGGGGTGTGTATTTATGATGGTTCAGGGTAGGGGTGTGTATTTATGATGGTTCAGGGTAGGGGTGTGTATTTATGATGGTTCAGGGTAGGGGTGTGTATTTATGATGGTTCAGGGTAGGGGGTGTGTATTTATGATGGTTCAGGGTAGGGGTGTGTATTTATGATGGTTCAGGGTAGGGGTGTGTATTTATGATGGTTCAGGGTAGGGGTGTGTATTTATGATGGTTCAGGGTAGGGGTGTGTATTTATGATGGTTCAGGGTAGGGGTGTGTATTTATGATGGTTCAGGGTAGGGGTGTGTATTTATGATGGTTCAGGGTAGGGGTGTGTATTTATGATGGTTCAGGGTAGGGGTGTGTATTTATGATGGTTCAGGGTAGGGGTGTGTATTTATGATGGTTCAGGGTAGGGGTGTGTAGTTATGATGGTTCAGGGTAGGGTGTGTATTTATGATGGTTCAGGGTAGGGGTGTGTATTTATGATGGTTCAGGGTAGGGGTGTGTATTTATGATGGTTCAGGGTAGGGGTGTGTATTTATGATGGTTCAGGGTAGGGGTGTGTATTTATGATGGTTCAGGGTAGGGGTGTGTAGTTATGATGGTTCAGGGTAGGGTGTGTATTTATGATGGTTCAGGGTAGGGGTGTGTATTTATGAAGGTTCAGGGTAGGGGTGTGTATTTATGATGGTTCAGGGTAGGGGGTGTGTATTTATGATGGTTCAGGGTAGGGGTGTGTATTTATGATGGTTCAGGGTAGGGGTGTGTATTTATGATGGTTCAGGGTAGGGGTGTGTATTTATGATGGTTCAGGGTAGGGGTGTGTATTTATGATGGTTCAGGGTAGGGGTGTGTAGTTATGATGGTTCAGGGTAAGGGTGTGTATTTATGATGGTTCAGGGTAGGGGTGTGTATTTATGATGGTTCAGGGTAGGGGTGTGTATTTATGATGGTTCAGGGTAGGGGTGTGTATTTATGATTGTTCAGGGTAGGGGTGTGTATTTATGATGGTTCAGGGTAGGGGTGTGTATTTATGATGGTTCAGGGTAGGGGTGTGTATTTATGATGGTTCAGGGTAGGGGTGTGTATTTATGATGGTTCAGGGTAGGGGTGTGTATTTATGATGGTTCAGGGTAGGGGTGTGTAGTTATGATGGTTCAGGGTAGGGTGTGTAGTTATGATGGTTCAGGGTAAGGGTGTGTATTTATGATGGTTCAGGGTAGGGGTGTGTATTTATGATGGTTCAGGGTAGGGGTGTGTATTTATGATGGTTCAGGGTAGGGGTGTGTATTTATGATGGTTCAGGGTAGGGGTGTGTATTTATGATGGTTCAGGGTAGGGGTGTGTATTTATGATGGTTCAGGGTAGGGGTGTGTATTTATGATGGTTCAGGGTAGGGGTGTGTATTTATGATGGTTCAGGGTAGGGGTGTGTATTTATGATGGTTCAGGGTAGGGGTGTGTATTTATGATGGTTCAGGGTAGGGGTGTGTATTTATGATGGTTCAGGGTAGGGGTGTGTAGTTATGATGGTTCAGGGTAGGGGTGTGTATTTATGATGGTTCAGGGTAGGGGTGTGTATTTATGATGGTTCAGGGTAGGGGTGTGTATTTATGATGGTTCAGGGTAGGGGTGTGTATTTATGATGGTTCAGGGTAGGGGTGTGTATTTATGATGGTTCAGGGTAGGGGTGTGTATTTATGATGGTTCAGGGTAGGGGTGTGTAGTTATGATGGTTCAGGGTAAGGGTGTGTATTTATGATGGTTCAGGGTAGGGGTGTGTATTTATGAAGGTTCAGGGTAGGGGTGTGTATTTATGATGGTTCAGGGTAGGGGTGTGTATTTATGATGGTTCAGGGTAGGGGTGTGTATTTATGAAGGTTCAGGGTAGGGGTGTGTATTTATGATGGTTCAGGGTAGGGGTGTGTATTTATGATGGTTCAGGGTAGGGGTGTGTATTTATGATGGTTCAGGGTAGGGGGTGTGTATTTATGATGGTTCAGGGTAGGGGTGTGTATTTATGATGGTTCAGGGTAGGGGTGTGTATTTATGATGGTTCAGGGTAGGGGGTGTATTTATGATGGTTCAGGGTAGGGGTGTGTATTTATGATGGTTCAGGGTAGGGGTGTGTATTTTTGATGGTTCAGGGTAGGGGTGTGTATTTATGATGGTTCAGGGTAGGGGTGTGTATTTATGATGGTTCAGGGTAGGGGTGTGTATTTATGATGGTTCAGGGTAGGGGTGTGTATTTATGATGGTTCAGGGTAGGGGTGTGTATTTATGATGGTTCAGGGTAGGGGTGTGTATTTATGATGGTTCAGGGTAGGGGTTTGTATTTATGATGGTTCAGGGTAGGGGTGTGTATTTATGATGGTTCAGGGTAGGGGTGTGTATTTATGATGGTTCAGGGTAGGGGGTGTGTATTTATGATGGTTCAGGGTAGGGTGTGTATTTATGATGGTTCAGGGTAGGGGTGTGTATTTATGATGGTTCAGGGTAGGGGGTGTATTTATGATGGTTCAGGGTAGGGGGGTGTATTTATGATGGTTCAGGGTAGGGGGTGTATTTATGATGGTTCAGGGTAGGGGTGTGTTTTTATGATGGTTCAGGGTAGGGGTGTGTATTTATGATGGTTCAGGGTAGGGGTGTGTATTTATGATGGTTCAGGGTAGGGGTGTGTATTTATGAAGGTTCAGGGTAGGGGTGTGTATTTATGAAGGTTCAGGGTAGGGGTGTGTAGTTATGATGGTTCAGGGTAGGGGTGTGTATTTATGATGGTTCAGGGTAGGGGTGTGTATTTATGATGGTTCAGGGTAGGGGGGTGTATTTATGATGGTTCAGGGTAGGGGTGTGCCGATCTCGTCATACTGTATCCGTTTAATCACACTTGATACTTGTAATCAGACTTATTCAGGATCGGAAAACCCGGAAGTGCGCTTTAAATACCGATAAAGCCTATACCTCAAGGTCCCATTACTGCTCCATCACTCAGAGGGCATCGTTATGGTCCTTCACTAACATTACTGCTCCATCACTCAGAGGGCATCGTTATGGTCCTTCACTAACATTACTGCTCCATCACTCAGAGGGCATCGTTATGGTCCTTCACTAACATTACTGCTCCATCACTCAGAGGGCATCGTTATGGTCCTTCACTAACATTACTGCTCCATCACTCAGAGGGCATCGTTATGGTCCTTCACTAACATTACTGCTCCATCACTCAGAGGGCATCGTTATGGTCCCTTCACTAACATTACTGCTCCATCACTCAGAGGGCATCGTTATGGTCCTTCACTAACATTACTGCTCCATCACTCAGAGGGCATCGTTGTGGTCCTTCACTAACATTACTGCTCCATCACTCAGAGGGGCATCGTTATGGTCCTTCACTAACATTACTGCTCCATCACTCAGAGGGCATCGTTATGGTCCTTCACTAACATTACTGCTCCATCACTCAGAGGGCATCATTATCGTCCTTCACTAACATTACTGCTCCATCACTCAGAGGGCATCGTTATGGTCCTTCACTAACATTACTGCTCCATCACTCAGAGGGCATCGTTATGGTCCTTCACTCACATTACTGCTCCATAACTCAGAGGGCATCGTTATGGTCCTTCACTAACATTACTGCTCCATCACTCAGAGGGCATCGTTATGGTCCTTCACTAACATTACTGCTCCATCACTCAGAGGGCATCGTTATGGTCCTTCACTAACATTACTGCTCCATCACTCAGAGGGCATCGTTATGGTCCTTCACTAACATTACTGCTCCATCACTCAGAGGGCATCATTATGGTCCTTCCCTAACATTACTGCTCCATCACTCAGAGGGCATCGTTATGGTCCTTCCCTAACATTACTGCTCCATCACTCAGAGGGCATCGTTATGGTCCTTCACTAACATTACTGCTCCATCACTCAGAGGGCGTCGTTATGGTCCTTCACTAACATTACTGCTCCATCACTCAGAGGGCATCGTTATGGTCCTTCACTAACATTACTGCTCCATCACTCAGAGGGCATCGTTATGGTCCTTCACTAACATTACTGCTCCATCACTCAGAGGGCGTCGTTATGGTCCTTCACCAACATTACTGCTCCATCACTCAGAGGGCATCGTTATGGTCCTTCACTAACATTACTGCTCCATCACTCAGAGGGCATCGTTATGGTCCTTCACTAACATTACTGCTCCATCACTCAGATGGCATCGTTATGGTCCTTCACTAACATTACTGCTCCATCACTCAGAGGGCATCGTTATGGTCCTTCACTAACATTACTGCTCCATCACTCAGAGGGCATCGTTATGGTCCTTCACTAACATTACTGCTCCATCACTCAGAGGGCATCGTTATGGTCCTTCACTAACATTACTGCTCCATCACTCAGAGGGCATCGTTATGGTCCTTCACTAACATTACTGCTCCATCACTCAGAGGGCATCGTTATGGTCCTTCACTAACATTACTGCTCCATCACTCAGAGGGCATCGTTATGGTCCTTCACTCATTCACATACATTGTTTAAAGGTAAATGACAGTCACTGGTGAAAATGCACCTGATTTACTATTGAATGCTGAAGGAAATGGTTTAATAAATAGCCTAGTGCATAGCTGGCTACTACTGCCCCATGTATCGTTTCTCTTTCAGGAGGAGCTCAACTTTTCTATCCCAACACTTATGCCACAACATTTCTACAATCAAAATAAACTATCTACAAATGGGAGACTTGTGCCCCGACACAGTGACTGTAACAGAGCCATGTGTCTGTCTGGGGAAATGAGAGCAGAGGGGGAGTGGCTTGTTATAATCCAATCGTTGCAGCAAGCTCAACTGATACCCCGCCTGTTTTCTTTACAGACAGAAGAACTAGCCAATAGTTGTTTGGAGCACACAGCTCTTCATAATGTTTGAGTGAAAGAGAGATGCGTTCTGGCAGCTGAAAATTACTTTTTTCCGATAACAGACAATTACAAAAAATACTTCTCATAATCGTATTCGGAAAATTCTCCTTATCCGTTACGATACTTGTTTTGTCCGAGTCCTCGGCACATCCCTAGTTCAGGGACACTAAAGGGCCTTCACTCTGTTGTTGTTTACTTCCTGTCTTTGTCTCTATGGTTACCAGGGACTCAGGACTTTTGATGTGTTTATAAATATCTGACTGGAAGGAGCTCAGAGCTCAGAGGCCTCCTCAGTTCCATCCTCATTAGGAGAACTGTTAGTCCTCCTCAGTTCCATCCTCATTAGGAGAACTGTTAGTCCTCCTCAGTTCCATCCTCATTAGGAGAACTGTTCGTCCTCCTCAGTTCCATCCTCATTAGGAGAACTGTTAGTCCTCCTCAGTTCCATCCTCATTAGGGAGAACTGTTAGTCCTCCTCAGTTCCATCCTCATTAGGGAGAACTGTTAGTCCTCCCTCAGTTCCATCCTCATTAGGAGAACTGTTAGTCCTCCTCAGTTCCATCCTCATTAGGGAGAACTGTTAGTCCTCCCTCAGTTCCATCCTCATTAGGAGAACTGTTAGTCATCCTCAGTTCCATCCTCATTAGGGAGAACTGTTAGTCATCCTCAGTTCCATCCTCATTAGGAGAACTGTTAGTCCTCCTCAGTTCCATCCTCATTAGGAGAACTGTTCGTCCTCCTCAGTTCCATCCTCATTAGGAGAACTGTTAGTCCTCCTCAGTTCCATCCTCATTAGGAGAACTGTTAGTCCTCCTCAGTTCCATCCTCATTAGGAGAACTGTTAGTCCTCCTCAGTTCCATCCTCATTAGGAGAACTGTTAGTCATCCTCAGTTCCATCCTCATTAGGAGAACTGTTAGTCCTCCTCAGTTCCATCCTCATTAGGAGAACTGTTAGTCATCCTCAGTTCCATCCTCATTAGGAGAACTGTTAGTCATCCTCAGTTCCATCCTCATTAGGAGAACTGTTTGGATGCAGTAATACCCAGTGGTGTAGTGGAGGGTAAACGCATGAGGCTTACCTAATCAGGAAAAATGCATTGAAAATAAAGGGAGCTTTGCTTTATTCACTGCGAATGGAGATCAGTGTTTACCCACCAATGGTAACAACTCTCCATGATCCCTGTCTCCAGATTATAGTAGTTATATGATTCTATGTGATGTCTCCAGATTGAGGGCCAAGGCCATGGGGCGGCGTTTGACTGGAGTAGTTATATGATTATCCATTATCCCTGTCTCCAGATTGAGGGCCAAGGCCATGGGGCGGCGTTTGACTGGAGTAGTTATATGATTATCCATTATCCCTGTCTCCAGATTGAGGGCCAAGGCCATGGGGCGGCGTTTGACTGGAGTAGTTATATGATTATCCATTATCCCTGTCTCCAGATTGAGGGCCAAGGCCATGGGGCGGCGTTTGACTGGAGTAGTTATATGATTATCCATTATCCCTGTCTCCAGATTGAGGGCCAAGGCCATGGGGCGGTGTTTGACTGTAAGTGTAGTCCTGATGGACAGCACTTTGCTGCTACAGACTCACATGGTCACCTGCTCATCTTCGGCTTCGGATCCAGCAGCAAGTACGACAAGGTACACACTACGAGGCTACTACTACTACAATACTATACTACTACTACTACTACTACTACTACTACAATACTATACTAATACTACTACTACAATACTATACTACTACTACTACTACTACTACTACTACTATATTACGATACTACTACTACTACTACTACTACTACTACTACTACAATACTATACTACTACTACTACTACTACTACTACTATATTATACTACTACTACTACTACTACTACTACTACTACTACTACTACTACTACAATACTCTACTACTACAATACTATACTACTACTACTACTACTACTACTACAATACTATACTACTACTACTACTACTACTACAATACTATACTACTACTACTACTACTACAATACTATACTAATACTACTACTACAATACTACTACTACTACTACTACTACTACTACTATATTACGATACTACTACTACTACTACTACTACTACTACTACTACAATACTATACTACTACTACTACTACTACTACTACTACTATATTATACTACTACTACTACTACTACTACTACTACTACTACTACAATACTCTACTACTACAATACTATACTACTACTACTACTACTACTACTACTACAATACTCTACTACTACTACTACTACTACTACAATACTCTACTACTACTACTACTACTACTACAATACTATACTACTACTACTACTACTACTACTACTACTACTACGATACTACACTACTTTGACTACTACTTTACTACTTTTACTACTACGGTACTACACTACTACTACGATACTATACTATGATACTATACTACTATGATACTCTATTACTACTACTACCACTACTACTATGATACTATACTACTATGATACTACTACTATTACTACTACTACCACTACTACTATGATACTATACTACTATGATACTACTATTACTACTATGATACTATAATACTTATACTACGACACTACTATACTACTTTTCTACTACATACTACTGCTACGATACTATGCTCCAATACTACAACTACGATACTACTACTACTACTACTACTACTTTTGCTACTGTACTACAATGATACTACTACTACATATACCTCAATACTATACTACTACTACTACTGCTATGAAACTATACTACTAATACTACTACTACTACAGCTACTGCGATACAATACCAGTTCTACAACTACTATGATACTATACTACTATACTACTACTACTACTACTAGTAGTATGATACTACTACTACTACTACTACTACTACTACTACTACTAGTATGATACTACTACTACTACTACTACTACTACTACTACTACTACTACTACTACTACTACTACTACTACTAATAATAATAATAATAATAATACTGCTACTACTAATACTGCTACTACTAATACTGCTACTACTACTTTGATACTATACCACTACCACTATGATACTATACTACTACTACTATGGCTACTACTACTATACTACAACTACTATGAATACTACAATACACTACTACTACTACTACTACTACTAGTACCACTATGATACTACTACTACTACTACTACTACTATTACTACTACTACTACAGTACTGTGCTTCTACTACTATACTACTACTGTTACTACTACTATGATACTATACTATTATGATACTACTACTACACTGTTACGGTACTACTGCGATACTACTATACTACTACTGTTACTAGTACTATGATACTATACTAATTCTACTACTACTATTATAGTACTACTCTACAACCTATTGTGCAACTACTCAACAACATCTTTCTCTCTCCCTCCCTCTCCCAGATAGCGGACCAGATGTTCTTCCATACTGACTACCGGCCGTTGATCCGGGATGTTAATAACTACGTGTTAGACGAACAGACCCAGCAGGCACCTCACCTCATGCCCCCTCCCTTCCTGGTGGACGTAGACGGGAACCCCCACCCCCCTCCATACCAACGCCTCGTACCCGGACGAGAGAGCTGCAGAGACCAGCAGCTCATACCACAGATGGGAGTCACCTCCTCAGGTACATGTCAGTGAGTCACCACCTCCTCAGGTACATGTCAGTGAGTCACCACCTCCTCCGGTACATGTCAGTGAGTCACCACCTCCTCCGGTACATGTCAGTGAGTCACCACCTCCTCCGGTACATGTCAGTGAGTCACCACCTCCTCAGGTACATGTCAGTGAGTCACCACCTCCTCAGGTACATGTCAGTGAGTCACCACCTCCTCAGGTACATGTCAGTGAGTCACCACCTCCTCCGGTACATGTCAGTGAGTCACCACCTCCTCCGGTACATGTCAGTGAGTCACCACCTCCTCCGGTACATGTCAGTGAGTCACCACCTCCTCCGGTACATGTCAGTGAGTCACCACCTCCTCCGGTACATGTCAGTGAGTCACCACCTCCTCCGGTACATGTCAGTGAGTCACCACCTCCTCCGGTACATGTCAGTGAGTCACCACCTCCTCCGGTACATGTCAGTGAGTCACCACCTCCTCCGGTACATGTCAGTGAGTCACCACCTCCTCCGGTACATGTCAGTGAGTCACCACCTCCTCCGGTACATGTCAGTGAGTCACCACCTCCTCAGGTACATGTCAGTGAGTCACCACCTCCTCAGGTACATGTCAGTGAGTCACCACCTCCTCCCATAGAGAGACAGTGTGACCGTAATTTCAGCCACAAGATAGTGGTTGGTTTATCTGCATGTGCTTGGATTTGCTTCACTTTGACTGATATACAGTGAGGGAAAAAGTATTTGATCCCCTGCTGATTTTGTATGTTTGCCCACTGACAAAAAAATGATCAGTCTATAATTTTAATGGTAGGTTTATTTGAACAGTGAGAGACAGAATAACAACAAAAAAATCCAGAAAAACGAATGTCAAAAATGTTATAAATTGATTTTCATTTTAATGAGGGAAATAAGTATTTGACCCCCTCGCAATCAGAAAGATTTCTGTCTCCCAGGTGTCTTTTATACAGGTAACGAGCTGAGATTAGGAGCACACTCTTAAAGGGAGTGCTCCTAATCTCAGTTTGTTACCTGTATAAAAGACACCTGTCCACAGAAGCAATCAATCAATCAGATTCCAAACTCTCCACCATGGCCAAGACCAAAGAGCTCTCCAAGGATGTCAGGGACAAGATTGTAGACCTACACAAGGCTGGAATGGGCTACAAGACCATCGCCAAGCAGCTTGGTGAGAAGGTGACAACAGTTGGTGCGATTATTCGCAAATGGAAGAAACACAAAAGAACTGTCAATCTCCCTCGGCCCGGGGCTCCATGCAAGATCTCACCTTGTGGAGTTGCAATGATCATGAGAACGGTGAGGAATCAGCCCAGAACTACACAGGAGGATCTTGTCAATGATCTCAAGGCAGCTGGGACCATAGTCACCAAGAAAACAATTGGTAACACACTACGCCGTGAAGGACTGAATTCCTGCAGCACCCGCAAGGTCCCCCTGCTCAAGAAAGCACATATACAGGCCCATCTGAAGTTTGCCAATGAACATCTGAATGATTCAGAGGAGAACTGGGTGAAAGTGTTGTGGTCAGATGAGACCAAAATGGAGGTCTTTGCCATCAACTCAACTCGCCGTGTTTGGAGGAGGAGGAATGCTGCCTATGACCCCAAGAACACCATCCCCACCGTCAAACATGGAGGTGGAAACATTATGCTTTGGGGGTGTTTTTCTGCTAAGGGGACAGGACAACTTCACCGCATCAAAGGGACGATGGACGGGGCCACGTACCGTCAAATCTTGGGTGAGAACCTCCTTCCCTCAGCCAGGGCATTGATAATGGGTCGTGGATGGGTATTCCAGCATGACAATGACCCAAAACACACGGCCAAGGCAACAAAGGAGTGGCTCAAGAAGAAGCACATTAAGGTCCTGGAGTGGCCTAGCCAGTCTCCAGACCTTAATCCCATAGAAAATCTGTGGAGGGAACTGAAGGTTCGAGTTGCCAAACGTCAGCCTCGAAAGCTTAATGACTTGGAGAAGATCTGCAAAGAGGAGTGGGACAAAATCCCTCCTGAGATGTGTGCAAACCTGCTGGCCAACTACAAGAAACGTCTGACCTCTGTGATTGCCAACAAGGGTTTTGCCACCAAGTACTAAGTCATGTTTTGCAGAGGGGTCAAATACTTATTTCCCTCATTAAAATGCAAATTAATTTATAACATTTTTGACATGCGTTTTTCTGGATTTTGTTGTTGTTATTCTGTCTCTCACTGTTCAAATAAACCTACCATTACAATTATAGACTGATCATGTCTTTGTCAGTGGGCAAACGTACAAAATCACCAGGGGATCAAATACTTTTTCCCCTCACTGTAGGTGCCGGTACTCATTTTGTGTGCAGATACTGTTTATATTTAGGTGCAGGAACTCTGCAATAGTTTAAGCCAATATTCTATATCTTTTTTATTAATTTTACTTTTATTCAGGGGACCAGGGTCTCATTTACAACAAATTCAATATGATCAAAACAAATCAAATACAAATGACAGAATTAACACCACAGCTTCAAACACCACAAATACAATTATTTACATTCAATCAAAACAGTTGCATTTCTCATAAAATTCATTCAACATTTAAGTCCTAAATTGCCCTCGAGGCACCAAGGGAGTTTTGTAGGATATTCAAAAAATGTCGGTCACTAAAACTGAAGGCGGATTTACCTGTGGTGGTACTAGTGGAACCTCGAGAGTTAACCTTCCCTGTGAACGGGGTTGGTGCGTACTAGTGGAACCTCGAGAGTTAACCTTCCCTGTGAACGGGGTTGGTGCGTACTGGTGGAACCTCGAGAGTTAACCTTCCCTGTGAACGGGGGTTGGTGCGTACTAGTGGAACCTCGAGAGTTAACCTTCCCCTGTGGACGGGGTTGAGTGCGTACTAGTGGAACCTCGAGAGTTAACCTTCCCTGTGAACGGGGTTGGTGCGTACTAGTGGAACCTCGAGAGTTAACCTTCCCTGTGAACGGGGTTGGTGCGTACTGGTGGAACCTCGAGAGTTAACCTTCCCTGTGAACGGGGTTGGTGCGTACTAGTGGAACCTCGAGAGTTAACCTTCCCTGTGGACGGGGTTGGTGCGTACTAGTGGAACCTCGAGAGTTAACCTTCCCTGTGAACGGGGTTGGTGCGTACTAGTGGAACCTCGAGAGTTAACCTTCCCTGTGAACGGGGTTGGTGCGTACTAGTGGAACCTCGAGAGTTAACCTTCCCTGTGAACGGGGTTGGTGCGTACTAGTGGAACCTCGAGAGTTAACCTTCCCTGTGAACGGGGTTGGTGCGTACTAGTGGAACCTCGAGAGTTAACCTTCCCTGTGAACGGGGTTGGTGCGTACTAGTGGAACCTCGAGAGTTAACCTTCCCTGTGAATGGGGTTGGTGCGTACTAGTGGAACCTTGAGAGTTAACCTTCCCTGTGAACGGGGTTGGTGCGTACTAGTGGAACCTCGAGAGTTGACCTTCCCTGTGAACGGGGTTGGTGCGTACTAGTGGAACCTCGAGAGTTGACCTTCCCTGTGAACGGGGTTGGTGCGTACTAGTGGAACCTCGAGAGTTAACCTTCCCTGTGAACGGGGTTGGTGCGTACTAGTGGAACCTCGAGAGTTAACCTTCCCTGTGAACGGGGTTGGTGCGTACTAGTGGAACCTCGAGAGTTAACCTTCCCTGTGAACGGGGTTGGTGCGTACTAGTGGAACCTCGAGAGTTGACCTTCCCTGTGAACGGGGTTGGTGCGTACTAGTGGAACCTCGAGAGTTGACCTTCCCTGTGAACGGGGTTGGTGCGTACTAGTGGAACCTCGAGAGTTAACCTTCCCTGTGAACGGGGTTGGTGCGTACTAGTGGAACCTCGAGAGTTAACCTTCCCTGTGAACGGGGTTGGTGCGTACTAGTGGAACCTCGAGAGTTAACCTTCCCTGTGAACGGGGTTGGTGCGTACTAGTGGAACCTCGAGAGTTGACCTTCCCTGTGAACGGGGTTGGTGCGTACTAGTGGAACCTCGAGAGTTAACCTTCCCTGTGAACGGGGTTGGTGCGTACTAGTGGAACCTCGAGAGTTAACCTTCCCTGTGAACGGGGTTGGTGCGTACTAGTGGAACTTCGAGAGTTAACCTTCCCTGTGAACGGGGTTGGTGCGTACTAGTGGAACCTCGAGAGTTAACCTTCCCTGTGAACGGGGTTGGTGCGTACTAGTGGAACCTCGAGAGTTAACCTTCCCTGTGAACGGGGTTGGTGCGTACTAGTGGAACCTCGAGAGTTAACCTTCCCCTGTGAATGGGGTTGGTGCGTACTAGTGGAACCTTGAGAGTTAACCTTCCCTGTGAACGGGGTTGGTGCGTACTAGTGGAACCTCGAGAGTTGACCTTCCCTGTGAACGGGGTTGGTGCGTACTAGTGGAACCTCGAGAGTTGACCTTCCCTGTGAACGGGGTTGGTGCGTACTAGTGGAACCTCGAGAGTTAACCTTCCCTGTGAACGGGGTTGAGTGCGTACTAGTGGAACCTCGAGAGTTAACCTTCCCTGTGAACGGGGTTGGTGCGTACTAGTGGAACCTCGGAGTTAACCTTCCCTGTGAACGGGGTTGGTGCGTACTAGTGGAACCTCGGAGTTGACCTTCCCTGTGAACGGGGTTGGTGCGTACTAGTGGAACCTCGAGAGTTGACCTTCCCTGTGAACGGGGTTGGTGCGTACTAGTGGAACCTCGAGAGTTAACCTTCCCTGTGAACGGGGTTGGTGCGTACTAGTGGAACCTCGGAGTTAACCTTCCCTGTGAACGGGGTTGGTGCGTACTAGTGGAACCTCGAGAGTTAACCTTCCCTGTGAACGGGGTTGGTGCGTACTAGTGGAACCTCGAGAGTTGACCTTCCCTGTGAACGGGGTTGGTGCGTACTAGTGGAACCTCGAGAGTTAACCTTCCCTGTGAACGGGGTTGGTGCGTACTAGTGGAACCTCGAGAGTTAACCTTCCCTGTGAACGGGGTTGGTGCGTACTAGTGGAACTTCGAGAGTTAACCTTCCCTGTGAACGGGGTTGGTGCGTACTAGTGGAACCTCGAGAGTTAACCTTCCCTGTGAACGGGGTTGGTGCGTACTAGTGGAACCTCGAGAGTTAACCTTCCCTGTGAACGGGGTTGGTGCGTACTAGTGGAACCTCGAGAGTTAACCTTCCCTGTGAACGGGGTTGGTGCGTACTAGTGGAACCTCGAGAGTTAACCTTCCCTGTGAACGGGGTTGGTGTCTCACTCATGGTTTTTATTTTAACAGTGAAGTGAGGTAGGTGGGAACAAGAAGAGTGTGATGAAGTGATCTACAGGACTTTAATGAGAACCAGCCAACCTTTTGAAACAGGATGAAGTGATGAGTGTTTCATTCGATTTATGAGGTTCCCCATTATCCGACAGCTAGTCTTACTGGGGTCTGACACATAACGAAAAATACATTACAGACAAAAAAAAGACTTTTTACAGTATTAAAACTCTCACCTGTGGTACAGCAAAGTGCGCTGTGGTAGACGGCATCCACAGGTGTAAGAGTAGTTGCTGCTGCATTCTGGTAAATGGAGTCACCATAGTCAGGAACTGGCAGGAAAGTTGACTGTACAATCCACTTCAACTGTAGCTCAGTTGGTAGAGCATGGCGCTTGCAACGCCAGGGTTGTGGGTTCGATTCCCACGGGGGACCAGTATGAAAAAAAAATATGTATGCCCTCACTAACTGTAAGTCGCTCTGGATACGAGCGTCTGCTAAATGACTAAAATGTAAAATGTAGATGAAGGAGAGGAGACAGGTTAAAGAAGGATTTCTAAGGATCTTTAAGCCTCGAGACAATTGAGACGTGGATTGTATGTGTGCCATTCAGAGGGTGAATGGGCAAGACAAAATATTTAAGTGCCTTTGAACAGGGTATGGTAGTAGGTGCCGGGCTCACCGGTTTGTGTCAAGAACTGAAACGCTGCTGGGTTTTTCACGCTCAACAGGTTCCCCGTGTGTATCAAGAATGGTCCGTCACCCAAAGGACATCCAGCCAATTTGACACAACTGTGGGAAGCATTGGAGTCATCATGGGCCAGCATCCCTGTGGAACGCTTTCGACACCTTTTAGAGTCCATGCCCTGACGAATTAAGGCTGTTGTGGGGTTCAACTCAATATTAGGAAGGTGTTCTTAATGTTTTGTCCACTCAGTGTATTTCTATAAAATAAGCCTACTTTAAATCTCAGCTACTTAACATCCGTATTTTTTTTTTTTTACGTCAAATAATTGTCAATCCAACAGCCCAGATATTTATAGGCGGGAACCTGCTTGATGAAAGAACGATCCAATGCATAAACGTTTAAAACATCTGAAACGTTTCTATGAGACTTAGAAAACAGCATACATTTAGTTTTTCCCGCATTAAGCCACATTTTAAAGGACTTTTTGCAACAAAATCTGATTGCAGCTCCAACAGCCTGGTCAGTCTGCATATAGATGAATGTTACAGGTTTTTGCAGATGGACCAATATTATTTATATTGGACAGGTCCCAAAATCGACCCCTGCGGGACACCTTTAGTAATATCGAGGTAACTTGACGCCATCAGAAAGCACACATTGTGTCCTGTCTGACAGTTCCCAAACTAGATGCCTGGTGGAGGCCCATTTCAGACAACCTTTGAATGAGCAGGGGATAGTCGCCAGTATCAAAGGCCTTGGATAGGTCTGTAAATATGGCAGCACAGTGATTCCTATGATCTACATTTTAGTCATTTAGCAGACGCTCTTATCCAGAGAGACTTACAGTTAGTGAGCATACATAATTAATTAATTAATTTTTCATACTGGCCTCCCGTGGGAATCGAACCCACAACCCTGGCGTTGCAAACGCCATGCTCTACCAACTGAGCTACATCCCTGCCGGCCATTCCCTCCCCTACCCTGGACGACGCTGGGCCAATTGTGCGCCGCCCCATGGGTCTCCCGGTCGCGGCCGGCTACGACAGAGCCTGGGTTCGAACCAGGATCTCTAGTGGCACAGCTAGCACTGCGATGCAGTGCCTTAGACCACTGCGCCTTAGACCACTGCGCCACTCTGGAGTACAATGTAATCATTTAAAGACGAGCGTAGCAGCTGAAAGACAGGAGCTGTTCGTGGACTACAGGAAACGGAGGGCCGAACACGCCCCCTATTCACATCGATGGGGCTGTAGTGGAGCGGGTCGAGAGCTTCAAGTTCCTCTGTGTCCACATCACTAAGGAATTATCATGGTCCAACACAGTCGTGAAGCGGGCACAACACACACAACACACACTACACACACTCACACAAACACTACACACACTCACACTCACACACACACTACACTCACACACACTCACACAAACAAAACACACACTCACACAAACACTACACACACTCACACAAACACTACACACACTCATACAAACACTACACACACTCACACAAACACTACACACACTCACACAAACACTACACACACTCACACAAACACTACACACACTCACACACACACTACACACACTACACACACTCACACAAACACTACACACACTCACACATACACTACACACACTCACACATACAAAACACACACTCACACACATACACACTTTCACACTCTTCACATATGCTGCTGCTACTCTGTTTATTATCTATCCTGATTGACTAGTCTCTTTTACCCCTACCTACATGTACATATTACCTCAACTACCAACACTGCTGCTACTCTGTTTATTATCTATCCTGATTGACTAGTCTCTTTTACCCCTACCTACATGTACATATTACCTCAACTACCAACACTGCTGCTACTCTGTTTATTATCTATCCTGATTGACTAGTCACTTTTACCCCTACCTACATGTACATATTACCTCAACTACCAACACTGCTGCTACTCTGTTTATTATCTATCCTGATTGACTAGTCTCTTTTACCCCTACCTACATGTACATATTACCTCAACTACCAACACTGCTGCTACCGTTATAGCTATCCCACCTCGCCCAGCAACACTGCCTGTCTGGGGGGCTGAAAGATTAGTTTTTAGCATAGAAGTTGGTCTAATTTACTCAAAACGTCTACTAAAGTGAGACTTTGTCCTCGTGTTTCTTGGTTATTTACATTGTTTTGTTCACAACTAGGAAAAGAGACATCTACTAGGGTCATGGCTAGAAGGGATCCGGCTTTTGTCAAATTAACGTCAAGAGTTTTTTTTTGTTTTTTTTATTTAAGCTAACTTTAACCCTTTTCCTAACCTTAACCTAATTCTCCTAACCTGCTACGTAAATTCGGAACATTTTTGTCTGAAGACTCAGGTCAAAGACTATTACATTTAATTGAGCAATATACCACATTACCTCTTACCAGTAATACAAATAATACATTGAAACATTACCAAGCATATTGTGGTAAAACAAATATTTTGGGTGGTAAAAAATCAAGAGTGGCTGGTAGATTTTCGTTATCTGGCTGGAATGCAAAAAAAGTTTGTTTTAGGCCCTGATTTAAAATTGATTGAATTGTCATTTTTGGTCAACGATCTACAGAAAATACTCTGGAATGTCAAAGCACTAATATATCTTGATTAGTCAATACATGTTAGAAGCACCTTTGGCAGCGATTACAGCTGTGAGTCTTTCTGGGTAAGTCTCTAAGAGCTTTGCACACCAGGATGGTGCAATATTTGCCCATTTATTCTTTTAGAAATTCTTCAAGCTCTGTCAAGTTGGTTGTTGATCATTGCTAGACAGCCATTTCCAGGTCTTGACATTAGATTTTCAAGCCGAATTAAGTCAAAACTGTAACTAGCCACTCAGGAACATTCAATGTCGTCTTGGTTAGCAACTCCAGTGTAGATTTGGACTTGTGTTTTAGGTTATTGTTCTGCTGAAAGGCGACTGTCTCCCAGTGTCTGTTGGAAAGCAGACTGAACCAGGTTTTCCTCTAGGATTTTGTCTGTGCTTAGCTCTATTCCGTTTCTTTTTATCCTAAAACAATCCCTAGTCCTTAACGATGACAAGCACACCCATAACATGATGCAGCCACCACCATGCTGGAAAACATGAAGAGTGGTACTCAGTGATGTGTTGTTGGATTTGCCCCAAACATAACACTTTCTATTCAGGACAAACAGTTCTTGCTTTTTTTGCCACATTTTTGGCAGTATTACTTAAGTGTGCCTTGTTGCAAACAGGATGCATGTTTTGGAATATTTGTATTATTTGCAGACTTCCTTCTTTTCACTCTATCATTTAGGTTAGCATTGTGGAGTAACTACAATGTTGTTGATCCATCCTCAGTTTTCTCCTATCACAGCCATTAAACTCTGTAACTGTTTTAAAGTCACCATTGGCCTCATGGTGAAATCTCTGAGCGGTTTCCTTCCTCCCCAGCAACTGAGTTAGGAAGGACGTCTATCTTTGTAGTGACTGGGTGTATTGATACACCATCCAAAGTGTAATTAATAACTTCACCATGCTCAAAGGGATATTCAGCGTATTTTTATTTATTTTTTACCCATCTATCAATAGGTGCCCTTCTTTGCAAGACATTGGAAAACCTCACAGGTCTTTGTGGTTGAAATTCACTGCTCGACTGAGGGACCTTACAGATAATTGTATGTGTGGGTACAGAGATGGGGTAGTCATTCAGAAATCATGTTAAACACTATTATTATAGAACACAGAGTGAGTCCATGCAACTTATTATGTGACTTGTTTAGCACATTTCTACTCCTGAACTTACTTAGGTTTGCCATAACAAAGGGGTTGAATACTTATTGACTAAAGACATTTCAGCGTTCATTTTTTAAAATTAATTTTTGAAATATTCAACAAACAAAATTCCACTTTGACATCATGGGGTGTTGTGTGTAAATCAGTGACACACATTTTCTATTTTATCCATTTGGAATTCAGGCTGTAACCCTTTCTCTCTCTGTAACCCTTTCTCTCTCTGTAACCCTTTCTCTCTCTGTAACCCTTTCTCTCTCTGTAGCCTCGTTATTATTTTATTGTGTTACTGTTTCCTTTTAAGGGCTCGTCAGGAAGTAAGTGAGCATTTCGCTGTAAAGTCTACCCCTGTTGTATTCGGCGCATGTGACAAATACAATGTGATTTGATTTGAGTCTCCAGACATGAAAGCCATTGAAAACCTATGGTTTGAATTGAAGAGGGCATAAAACATTTTAGAAAAAGGCTCAGTGCTGTTACCCTGACAGGGGGAGGTTTTGAAAACAGGGGTTTCAATCATTTTGACCCTTAACTTTTTGAGAGAAAAAACATTACTTGTTAAACAATCTCTTTCTCTGAGCATTTGCATTAGTATAAAATAATATCATTTCCACATGTTTTGGAGCATACAATATTGCTCAGTATTTGAATTATTTATTTAATACATCTTTATCAATAATTATGGACCCCACTGTATACATTAAACATATCTCTGTCTCTCTCTTTGTGTCTCTCTCTTTGTGTCTCTCTCTGTCTCTCTCTTTGTGTCTCTCTCTCTCTCTCTCTTTGTGTCTTTCTCTGTCTCTCTCTTTGTGTCTCTCTCTGTCTTTGTGTCTCTCTCTGTCTCTCTCTTTGTCTCTCTCTCTCTTTGTGTCTCTCGCTCTCTTTGTGTCTCTCTGTCTTTGTGTCTCTCTCTGTCTTTGTGTCTCTCTCTGTCTCTCTCTTTGTGTCTCTCTCTCTGTCTCTCTCTGTCTCTCTCTTTGTGTCTCTCTCTCTCTCTCTCTCTCTCTCTTTGTGTGTCTCTCTCTCTCTCTCTCTTTGTGTCTCTCTCTCTCTTTGTGTCTCTCTCTCTGTCTCTCTCTCTCTCGCTCTCTTTGTTTCTCTGACTCTTTCGCTGTCTCTCTCTCTGTCTCTCTCTCGCTGTCTCTCTTTCTCTCTCTCTCTGTGTCTCTCTTTGTGTCTCTCTCTCTCTGTCTCTCTCTCTCTCTCTCTCTCTTTGTCTCTCTCTCTCTCTCTCTCTCTCTCTCTCGCTCTCGTTGTTTCTCTGACTCTTTCGCTGTCTCTCTCTCTGTCTCTCTTTCGCTGTCTCTCTCTTTGCTCTCTCTCTCTCTCTCTCTCTCTCTCTCTCTCTCTCTCTCTCTCTCTCTCTCTCTCTCTCTCTCTCTGTGTCTCTCTCGGTGTCAGGTCTGAACCAGGTGGTCAGTGAACAGGCTGTTGAAGGAGCGTCTCCTCTAGACAACATGATTCACAGACTGCAGCAGGAGCAGGACCAGAGACTGTCAACCGACACACACAGTAGAGGTACACACACACACACACACCGACACACACAGTAGAGGTACACACACACACACCGACACACACAGTAGAGGTACACACACAGACACCGACACACACAGTAGAGGTACACACACACACACCGACACACACAGTAGAGGTACACACACACACACCGACACACACAGTAGAGGTACACACACACACACACACACACACACACACACACACACACACAGTAGAGGTACACACACACACACACACACAGTAGAGGTACACACACACACACACACACACACACACACACACACACAGTAGAGGTCACACACACACACACACACACACACACACACACACACACAGTAGAGGTACCACACACACACACACACACACACACACACACACAGTAGAGGTACACACACACACACACACAGTAGAGGTACACACACACACACACACACACACACACACACACACACACACACACACACACACACACACAGTAGAGGTACACACACACACACACACACAGTAGAGGTACACACACACATACACACACAGTAGAGGTACACACACACACACACCGACACACACAGTAGAGGTACACACACACACACACACCGACACACACAGTAGAGGTACACACACACACACACACCGACACACACAGTAGAGGTAGACACCCGCAGACGCACAGACACACCAGGGCTAGCCGAGTCAGTTCATTATTTGAGTCAAGCCTTTACACCCAGTTGCTTCTACACAGGACTAAAATTGGATGCCTTTGGTGCTAACCCCCCCCCCCCTCCCCCCTCAGAGGTTCACTCCCCCCCCAACGTGGGTCTGCGTCGCAGCGGTCAGATCGAGGGGGTGAGACAGATGCACAGCAACGCCCCCCGGAGCCAGATGGCCACAGAGACAGACCTGGTAGCATGGAGCAGGAGGGTACTGGTCCCTGAGCTGGGGGACGCTGTGCTCAGGTAACACACACACTCACACACACACACACACACACACTCACACACACTCACACACACACACACTCACAGAGTCCTCAAAAGTGTGATGTGTTGTGTGTTGTGTGTAGGAGACAGCTGAACTGGAGGGAGGCTAAAGGAGAAGAGGAGATCAGTGTCTACAGATCAGAGAGGAGGCCACGCACTGTCCAGCTACACAGAGAGAGCAAGGTATCACCCACGCACTGTCCAGCTACACAGAGAGAGCAAGGTATCACCCACGCACTGTCCAGCTACACAGAGAGAACAAGGTATCACCCACGCACTGTCCAGCTACACAGAGAGAACAAGGTATCACCCACGCACTGTCCAGCTACACAGAGAGAACAAGGTATCACCCACGCACTGTCCAGCTACACAGAGAGAGCAAGGTATCACCCACGCACTGTCCAGCTACACAGAGAGAGCAAGGTATCACCCACGCACTGTCCAGCTACACAGAGAGAGCAAGGTATCACCCACGCACTGTCCAGCTACACAGAGAGAGCAAGGTATCACCCACGCACTGTCCAGCTACACAGAGAGAGCAAGGTATCACCCACGCACTGTCCAGCTACACAGAGAGAACAAGGTATCACCCACACACTGTCCAGCTACACAGAGAGAACAAGGTATCACCCACGCACTGTCCAGCTACACAGAGAGAACAAGGTATCACCCACGCACTGTCCAGCTACACAGAGAGAGCAAGGTATCACCCACGCACTGTCCAGCTACACAGAGAGAGCAAGGTATCACCCACGCACTGTCCAGCTACACAGAGAGAGCAAGGTATCACCCACGCACTGTCCACCTACACAGAGAGAACAAGGTATCACCCACGCACTGTCCAGCTACACAGAGAGAGCAAGGTATCACCCACGCACTGTCCAGCTACACAGAGAGAGCAAGGTATCACCCACGCACTGTCCAGCTACACAGAGAGAGCAAGGTATCACCCACGCACTGTCCAGCTACACAGAGAGAGCAAGGTATCACCCACGCACTGTCCAGCTACACAGAGAGAACAAGGTATCACCCACGCACTGTCCAGCTACACAGAGAGAGCAAGGTATCACCCACGCACTGTCCAGCTACACAGAGAGAGCAAGGTATCACCCACGCACTGTCCACCTACACAGAGAGAACAAGGTATCACCCACGCACTGTCCACCTACACAGAGAGAACAAGGTATCACCCACGCACTGTCCAGCTACACAGAGAGAACAAGGTATCACCCACACACTGTCCAGCTACACAGAGAGAGCAAGGTATCACCCACGCACTGTCCACCTACACAGAGAGAACAAGGTATCACCCACGCACTGTCCAGCTACACAGAGAGAGCAAGGTATCACCCACGCACTGTCCAGCTACACAGAGAGAGCAAGGTATCACCCACGCACTGTCCACCTACACAGAGAGAACAAGGTATCACCCACGCACTGTCCACCTACACAGAGAGAACAAGGTATCACCCACGCACTGTCCAGCTACACAGAGAGAACAAGGTATCACCCACACACTGTCCAGCTACACAGAGAGAGCAAGGTATCACCCACGCACTGTCCACCTACACAGAGAGAACAAGGAATCACCCACGCACTGTCCACCTACACAGAGAGAGCAAGGTATCACCCACGCACTGTCCACCTACACAGAGAGAACAAGGTATCACCCACGCACTGTCCAGCTACACAGAGAGAACAAGGTATCACCCACACACTGTCCAGCTACACAGAGAGAGCAAGGAATCACCCACGCACTGTCCACCTACACAGAGAGAACAAGGTATCACCCACGCACTGTCCAGCTACACAGAGAGAGCAAGGAATCACCCACGCACTGTCCAGCTACACAGAGAGAGCAAGGTATCACCCACGCACTGTCCAGCTACACAGAGAGAGCAAGGTATCACCCACGCACTGTCCAGCTACACAGAGAGAGCAAGGTATCACCCACGCACTGTCCAGCTACACAGAGAGAGCAAGGTATCACCCACGCACTGTCCAGCTACACAGAGAGAGCAAGGTATCACCCACGCACTGTCCAGCTACACAGATAGAGCAAGGTATCACCCACGCACTGTCATCCTACACAGAGAGAACAAGGTATCACCCACGCACTGTCCAGCTACACAGAGAGAGCAAGGTATCACCCACGCACTGTCCAGCTACACAGAGAGAGCAAGGTATCACCCACGCACTGTCCACCTACACAGAGAGAACAAGGTATCACCCACGCACTGTCCAGCTACACAGAGAGAGCAAGGAATCACCCACGCACTGTCCACCTACACAGAGAGAACAAGGTATCACCCACGCACTGTCCAGCTACACAGAGAGAGCAAGGTATCACCCACACACTGTCCACCTACACAGAGAGAGCAAGGTATCACCCACGCACTGTCCAGCTACACAGAGAGAGCAAGGTATCACCCACGCACTGTCCAGCTACACAGAGAGAACAAGGTATCACCCACGCACTGTCCAGCTACACAGAGAGAACAAGGTATCACCCACGCACTGTCCAGCTACACAGAGAGAACAAGGTATCACCCACGCACTGTCCAGCTACACAGAGAGAGCAAGGTATCACCCACACACTGTCCACCTACACAGAGAGAGCAAGGTATCACCCACGCACTGTCCACCTACACAGAGAGAGCAAGGTATCACCCACGCACTGTCCAGCTACACAGAGAGAACAAGGTATCACCCACGCACTGTCCAGCTACACAGAGAGAGCAAGGTATCACCCACGCACTGTCCAGCTACACAGAGAGAGCAAGGTATCACCCACGCACTGTCCAGCTACACAGAGAGAGCAAGGTATCACCCACGCACTGTCCAGCTACACAGAGAGAGCAAGGTATCACCCACGCACTGTCCAGCTACACAGAGAGAACAAGGTATCACCCACGCACTGTCCAGCTACACAGAGAGAGCAAGGTATCACCCACGCACTGTCCAGCTACACAGAGAGAACAAGGTATCACCCACGCACTGTCCAGCTACACAGAGAGAGCAAGGTATCACCCACGCACTGTCCAGCTACACAGAGAGAGCAAGGTATCACCCACGCACTGTCCACCTACACAGAGAGAACAAGGTATCACCCACGCACTGTCCACCTACACAGAGAGAACAAGGTATCACCCACGCACTGTCCAGCTACACAGAGAGAACAAGGTATCACCCACACACTGTCCAGCTACACAGAGAGAGCAAGGTATCACCCACGCACTGTCCACCTACACAGAGAGAACAAGGTATCACCCACGCACTGTCCAGCTACACAGAGAGAGCAAGGTATCACCCACGCACTGTCCAGCTACACAGAGAGAGCAAGGTATCACCCACGCACTGTCCACCTACACAGAGAGAACAAGGTATCACCCACGCACTGTCCACCTACACAGAGAGAACAAGGTATCACCCACGCACTGTCCAGCTACACAGAGAGAACAAGGTATCACCCACACACTGTCCAGCTACACAGAGAGAGCAAGGTATCACCCACGCACTGTCCACCTACACAGAGAGAACAAGGAATCACCCACGCACTGTCCACCTACACAGAGAGAGCAAGGTATCACCCACGCACTGTCCACCTACACAGAGAGAACAAGGTATCACCCACGCACTGTCCAGCTACACAGAGAGAACAAGGTATCACCCACACACTGTCCAGCTACACAGAGAGAGCAAGGAATCACCCACGCACTGTCCAGCTACACAGAGAGAACAAGGTATCACCCACGCACTGTCCAGCTACACAGAGAGAGCAAGGAATCACCCACGCACTGTCCAGCTACACAGAGAGAGCAAGGTATCACCCACGCACTGTCCAGCTACACAGAGAGAGCAAGGTATCACCCACGCACTGTCCAGCTACACAGAGAGAGCAAGGTATCACCCACGCACTGTCCAGCTACACAGAGAGAGCAAGGTATCACCCACGCACTGTCCAGCTACACAGAGAGAGCAAGGTATCACCCACGCACTGTCCAGCTACACAGATAGAGCAAGGTATCACCCACGCACTGTCATCCTACACAGAGAGAACAAGGTATCACCCACGCACTGTCCAGCTACACAGAGAGAGCAAAGGTATCACCCTACGCACTGTCCAGCTACACAGAGAGAGCAAGGTATCACCCACGCACTGTCCACCTACACAGAGAGAACAAGGTATCACCCACGCACTGTCCAGCTACACAGAGAGCAAGGAATCACCCACGCACTGTCCACCTACACAGAGAGAACAAGGTATCACCCACGCACTGTCCAGCTACACAGAGAGAGCAAGGTATCACCCACGCACTGTCCAGCTACACAGAGAGAGCAAGGTATCACCCACGCACTGTCCAGCTACACAGAGAGAGCAAGGTATCACCCACGCACTGTCATCCTACACAGAGAGAACAAGGTATCACCCACGCACTGTCCAGCTACACAGAAAGAGCAAGGTATCACCCACGCACTGTCCACCTACACAGAGAGAACAAGGTATCACCCACGCACTGTCCAGCTACACAGAGAGAGCAAGGTATCACCCACGCACTGTCCAGCTACACAGAGAGAACAAGGTATCACCCACGCACTGTCCAGCTACACAGAGAGAGCAAGGAATCACCCACGCACTGTCCACCTACACAGAGAGAACAAGGTATCACCCACGCACTGTCCAGCTACACAGAGAGAGCAAGGAATCACCCACGCACTGTCCAGCTACACAGAGAGAACAAGGTATCACCCACGCACTGTCCATTTACACTGAGAGAGCAAGGTGTCACCCACACACTGTCCAGCTACACAGAGAGAGCAAGGTATCACCCACGCACTGTCCAACTACACAGAGAGAGCAAGGTATCACCCACGCACTGTCCAGCTACACAGAGAGAGCAAGGTATCACCCACGCACTGTCCAGCTACACAGAGAGAACAAGGTATCACCCACACACTGTCCAGCTACACAGAGATAACAAGGTATCACCCACGCACTGTCCAGCTACACAGAGAGAGCAAGGTATCACCCACGCACTGTCCAGCTACACAGAGAGAACAAGGTATCACCCACACACTGTCCAGCTACACAGAGAGAGCAAGGTATCACCCACGCACTGTCCACCTACACAGAGAGAGCAAGGTATCACCCACGCACTGTCCACCTACACAGAGAGAGCAAGGTATCACCCACGCACTGTCCAGCTACACAGAGAGAACAAGGTATCACCCACGCACTGTCCAGCTACACAGAGAGAGCAAGGTATCACCCACACACTGTCCAGCTACACAGAGAGAGCAAGGTATCACCCACGCACTGTCCAGCTACACAGAGAGAACAAGGTATCACCCACGCACTGTCCAGCTACACAGAGAGAACAAGGTATCACCCACGCACTGTCCACCTACACAGAGAGAGCAAGGTATCACCCACGCACTGTCCAGCTACACAGAGAGAGCAAGGTATCACCCACGCACTGTCCAGCTACACAGAGAGAGCAAGGTATCACCCACGCACTGTCCAGCTACACAGAGAGAGCAAGGTATCACCCACGCACTGTCCAGCTACACAGAGAGAGCAAGGTATCACCCACGCACTGTCCAGCTACACAGAGAGAGCAAGGTATCACCCACGCACTGTCCAGCTACACAGAGAGAGCAAGGTATCACCCACGCACTGTCCAGCTACACAGAGAGAGCAAGGTATCACCCACACACTGTCCAGCTACACAGAGAGAGCAAGGTATCACCCACGCACTGTCCAGCTACACAGAGAGAGCAAGGAATCACCCACACACTGTCCACCTACACAGAGAGAACAAGGTATCACCCACGCACTGTCCAGCTACACAGAGAGAACAAGGTATCACCCACGCACTGTCCAGCTACACAGAGCGAGCACATTAACACACACTGTCCAGCTACACAGAGAGAGCACATTAACACACACTGTCCAGCTACACAGAGAGAGCACATTAACACACACTGTCCAGCTACACAGAGAGAGCACATTAACACACACTGTCCAGCTACACAGAGAGAGCACATTAACACACACTGTCCAGCTACACAGAGAGAACACATTAACACACACTGTCCAGCTACACAGAGAGAGCACATTAACACACACTGTCCAGCTACACAGAGAGAGCACATTAACACACACTGTCCAGCTACACAGAGAGAGCACATTAACACACACTGTCCACCTACACAGAGAGAACACATTAACACACACTGTCCAGCTACACAGAGAGAACACATTAACACACTGTCCAGCTACACAGAGAGAACACATTAACACACACTGTCCAGCTACACAGAGAGAGCACATTAACACACACTGTCCAGCTACACAGAGAGAGCACATTAACACACACTGTCCAGCTACACAGAGAGAACACATTAACACACACTGTCCAGCTACACAGAGAGAACACATTAACACACACTGTCCAGCTACACAGAGAGAACACATTAACACACACTGTCCAGCTACACAGAGAGAACACATTAACACACACTGTCCAGCTACACAGAGAGAACACATTAACACACACTGTCCAGCTACACAGAGAGAGCACATTAACACACTGTCCAGCTACAGAACCAGTCAAAGGTTTGGACACACCTACTCATTCCAGTTCTTGAAATCTACCTTATTGATTGACCTTCATGTCTTAAAGTAATGATGGACTGTCGTTTCGCTTTGCTTATTTGAGCTGTTCTTGCCATAATATGGACTTGGTCTTTTACCAAATAGGGCTATCTTCTGTATACCCCACCTACCTTGTCACAACACAACTGATTGACTGAAACGCATTAAGAAGGAAAGAAATCCACAAATTAACTTTTAACAAGGCACACCTGTTAATTGAAATACATTCCAGGTGACTACCTCATGAAGCTGGTTGAGAGAATGCCAAGAGTGTGCAAAGCTGTCATCAAGGCAAAGGGTGGCTATTTGAAGAATCTCAAATATATAATATATTTTGATGTTTAACACTGTTTTGGTTACTACATGATTCCATATGTGTTATTTCATAGTGTTGATGTCTTCACTATTATTCTACAATGTAGAAAATAGTAAAAATAAAGAAAAACCCTGGAATGAGTAGGTGTGTCCAAACTTTTGACTGGTACTGTATATACAGAGAGAGCACATTAACACCTCCCAAGATACATAAAGTTCCTATTTTCTCTGTCTCTTTCAGTTCCCCTCTCCAGAGTGTGTAGGGGCGGAGGAGGGGAGGAGGAGTCATGGTAACCATGGCTACCAGACACGTGCGGCCGTGGAGGAGACGAGTCGTCAGAGCGCTGAGGTAGCCGAAGATGAAGATGACAGCGACAGCATCTCAGAGGTACGGCCTGTTGTTGTTGACACTGAAGAGCTTCGAGGAGTTGACTGCAGGAGTTATGAAATTCATGTAAAAACTAGAGGCCAGTTAGTAGTGGTATTAATAGTGGTATTAATAGTGGTAATAATAGAGTCCTGTGGTATTAATAGTGGTATTAATAGAGGCCTGTGGTATTAATAGAGGCCTGTGGTATTAATAGAGGTATTAATAGTGGTATTAATAGAGGCCTGTGGTATTAATAGAGGTATTAATATAGGTATTAATAGTGGTATTAATAGAGGCCTGTGGTATTAATAGTGCTATTAATAGTGCTATTAATAGAGGCCTGTGGTATTAATAATGGTATTAATAATGGTATTAATAGAGGCCTGTGGTATTAATAGTGGTATTAATAGTGGTATTAATATAGGCCTGTGGTATTAATAGTGGTATTAATATAGGCCTGTGGTATTAATAGAGGCCTGTGGTATTAATAGTGGTATTAATAGAGGCCTGTGGTATTAATAGTGGTATTAATAGAGGCCTGTGGTATTAATAGTGGTATTAATAGAGGTATTAATATTGGTATTAATATATTCCTGTGGTATTAATAGTGGTATTAATAGAGGCCTGTGGTATTAATAGTGGTATTAATAGAGGTATTAATAGTGGTATTAATAGAGGCCTGTGGTATTAATAGTGCTATTAATAGTGCTATTAATAGAGGCCTGTGGTATTAATAGAGGTATTAATATAGGTATTAATAGTGGTATTAATAGAGGCCTGTGGTATTAATAGTGCTATTAATAGTGCTATTAATAGAGGCCTGTGGTATTAATAATGGTATTAATAGTGGTATTAATAGAGGCCTGTGGTATTAATAGTGGTATTAATATAGGCCTGTGGTATTAATAGTGGTATTAATATAGGCCTGTGGTATTAATAGAGGCCTGTGGTATTAATAGTGGTATTAATAGAGGCCTGTGGTATTAATAGTGGTATTAATAGAGGCCTGTGGTATTAATAGTGGTATTAATAGAGGCCTGTGGTATTAATAGTGGTATTAATAGAGGTATTAATATTGGTATTAATATATTCCTGTGGTATTAATAGTGGTATTAATAGAGGCCTGTGGTATTAATAGTGGTATTAATAGAGGCCTGTGGTATTAATAGTGGTATTAATAGAGGCCTGTGATATTAATAGTTGTATTAATAGAGGCCTGTGGTATTAATATAGGCTTGTGGTATTAATAGTGGTGGCCTGTGGTATTAATAGAGGCCTGTGGTATTAATAGAGACCTGTGGTATTAATAGTGGTATTAATAGAGGTATTAATAGTGGTATTAATAGAGGCCTGTTATATTAATAGTTGTATTAATAGAGGCCTGTGGTATTAATATAGGCTTGTGGTATTAATAGTGGTATTAATAGAGGCCTGTGGTATTAATAGAGGCCTGTGGTATTAATAGAGACCTGTGGTATTAATAGTGGTATTAATAGAGGTATTAATAGTGGTATTAATAGAGGCCTGTGGTATTAATAGTGCTATTAATAGTGCTATTAATAGAGGCCTGTGGTATTAATAGAGGTATTAATATAGGTATTAATAGTGGTATTAATAGAGGCCTGTGGTATTAATAGTGCTATTAATAGTGCTATTAATAGAGGCCTGTGGTATTAATAATGGTATTAATAGTGGTATTAATAGAGGCCTGTGGTATTAATAGAGGTATTAATATTGGTATTAATATATTCCTGTGGTATTAATAGTGGTATTAATAGAGGCCTGTGGTATTAATAGTGGTATTAATAGAGGTATTAATAGTGGTATTAATAGAGGCCTGTGGTATTAATAGTGCTATTAATAGTGCTATTAATAGAGGCCTGTGGTATTAATAGAGGTATTAATATAGGTATTAATAGTGGTATTAATAGAGGCCTGTGGTATTAATAGTGCTATTAATAGTGCTATTAATAGAGGCCTGTGGTATTAATAATGGTATTAATAGTGGTATTAATAGAGGCCTGTGGTATTAATAGTGGTATTAATATAGGCCTGTGGTATTAATAGTGGTATTAATATAGGCCTGTGGTATTAATAGAGGCCTGTGGTATTAATAGTGGTATTAATAGAGGCCTGTGGTATTAATAGTGGTATTAATAGAGGCCTGTGGTATTAATAGTGGTATTAATAGAGGGCCTGTGGTATTAATAGTGGTATTAATAGAGTGTATTAATATTGGTATTAATATATTCCTGTGGTATTAATAGTGGTATTAATAGAGGCCTGTGGTATTAATAGTGGTATTAATAGAGGCCTGTGGTATTAATAGTGGTATTAATAGAGGCCTGTGATATTAATAGTTGTATTAATAGAGGCCTGTGGTATTAATATAGGCTTGTGGTATTAATAGTGGTATTAATAGAGGCCTGTGGTATTAATAGAGGCCTGTGGTATTAATAGAGACCTGTGGTATTAATAGTGGTATTAATAGAGGTATTAATAGTGGTATTAATAGAGGCCTGTGATATTAATAGTTGTATTAATAGAGGCCTGTGGTATTAATATAGGCTTGTGGTATTAATAGTGGTATTAATAGAGGCCTGTGGTATTAATAGAGACCTGTGGTATTAATAGTGGTATTAATAGAGGTATTAATAGTGGTATTAATAGAGGCCTGTGGTATTAATAGTGCTATTAATAGTGCTATTAATAGAGGCCTGTGGTATTAATAGAGGTATTAATATAGGTATTAATAGTGGTATTAATAGAGGCCTGTGGTATTAATAGTGCTATTAATAGTGCTATTAATAGAGGCCTGTGGTATTAATAATGGTATTAATAGTGGTATTAATAGAGGCCTGTGGTATTAATAGAGGTATTAATATTGGTATTAATATATTCCTGTGGTATTAATAGTGGTATTAATAGAGGCCTGTGGTATTAATAGTGGTATTAATAGAGGTATTAATAGTGGTATTAATAGAGGCCTGTGGTATTAATAGTGCTATTAATAGTGCTATTAATAGAGGCCTGTGGTATTAATAGAGGTATTAATAGAGGTATTAATATAGGTATTAATAGTGGTATTAATAGAGGCCTGTGGTATTAATAGTGCTATTAATAGTGCTATTAATAGAGGCCTGTGGTATTAATAATGGTATTAATAGTGGTATTAATAGAGGCCTGTGGTATTAATAGTGGTATTAATATAGGCCTGTGGTATTAATAGAGGCCTGTGGTATTAATAGTGGTATTAATAGAGGCCTGTGGTATTAATAGTGGTATTAATAGAGGCCTGTGGTATTAATAGTGGTATTAATAGAGGCCTGTGGTATTAATAGTGGTATTAATAGAGGTATTAATATTGGTATTAATATATTCCTGTGGTATTAATAGTGGTATTAATAGAGGCCTGTGGTATTAATAGTGGTATTAATAGAGGCCTGTGGTATTAATAGTGGTATTAATAGAGGCCTGTGATATTAATAGTTGTATTAATAGAGGCCTGTGGTATTAATATAGGCTTGTGGTATTAATAGTGGTATTAATAGAGGCCTGTGGTATTAATAGAGGCCTGTGGTATTAATAGAGACCTGTGGTATTAATAGTGGTATTAATAGAGGTATTAATAGTGGTATTAATAGAGGCCTGTGATATTAATAGTTGTATTAATAGAGGCCTGTGGTATTAATATAGGCTTGTGGTATTAATAGTGGTATTAATAGAGGCCTGTGGTATTAATAGAGGCCTGTGGTATTAATAGAGACCTGTGGTATTAATAGTGGTATTAATAGAGGTATTAATAGTGGTATTAATAGAGGCCTGTGGTATTAATAGAGGCCTGTGTTATTGGCCAGTTAGGACCTTTTCTGCTGCCGCTTTAAATACCTTCAGAAAACACATGTGTTACAAATTATCTATAACCATATGTCATGCTTTATAAAGGGTTCCTAAATGTGGCATAACTGTGTGACATAACCACCAATGTCAAATGTGACATAACCCACTATGTCGAAAATGATAGAAACCTGTGCTTAATAAAGGTTGGCGTAAGTAAAGGCCTTATAAATCATATTAAATTGAGGCCGTGTCATGCGTCTTAGTCAGGATAGATTCTCGCATGACTGTATTCGCTTTGGATAAAAGCATATGCTAAATTGTATATATTTAATTTCACTAACCTCTTTCCCTCCTGGGTGCATAGTCAATATTGGACCTGACCTCAACTTCCACCAGAACGCTCCACAGTGCAGTCACAGCAGAACACTTTAGGAGGACCTTTTCAAATCCCTTTGGATTTTTTCCGTACTCCATTTTCTCAGTTTTGTTTTTCCAGTTTTTTTTTCAGGTTTTCCTCCAGTTTTTTTCCACACTTTTTTAATAGAACAACTACAACATCATCTGATTTTTCTGTTCACAACAATGTTTAAACCACATCAAGGGATGACTTTTGAGGTCTGGGAAAAATCTAAGAAACTTTTGAGTGTAGATATTTTAATGTAGTTGCCCTTTAATTCAGTGAGCATGTCTTGCACTGTTGTTTGGTTGTAGAGGGTTTTCTGTAGTGCAGTAATTGCACCTGTGATGATACAGTGATTCACATTCTGGCCAATGGAACGGGTGGAATAAAAGGCCAGCAACACTCCGTATTATTCAGAGCCCCATTAAATGACACCGTATTAAGTATTCAGACCCCTCGACTTTTTCCAAATGTTGTTACGTTACAGCCTTATTCTAAAACGGATTAAATAAATAAAAATCCTCAGCAATCTACACACAATACCCCATAATGACAAAGCGAAAACAGGTTTTTAGAAATGTTTGCAAATGTATTAAAAATACAAAACAGAAATACATTATTTACATAAGTATTCAGACCCTTTGCTATGAGACTCGAAATTGAGCTCAGATGCATCCTGTTTCCATTGATCATCCTTGAGATGTTTCTACAACTTGATTGGAGTCAACCTGTAGTAAATTCAATTGATTGGACATGATTTGGAAAGGCACACACCTGTCTATACGGTCCCACAGTTGACAGTGCATGTCAGAGCAAAAACCAAGCCATGAGGTCGAAGGAATTGTCCGTAGAGCTCCGAGACAGGATTGTGTCGAGGCACAGATCTGGGGAAGCATCGGTTTGTGGTGGTAAATAGACGGCTACGAATAATATAGATGAGAACTCTCTTGCTTGCGAAAGTATTCACACCCCTTGGCATTTATCCTGTTTTGTTGCCTTACAACCTGAAATTAAAATAGATTTTCTGGGGGTTTGTATCATTTGATTTACACAACATGCCTACCACTTTGAAGATGCAAAATATGTTTTATTGTGAAACAAACAAGAAATAAGACAAAAAAACAGAACTTGAGCGTGCATAACTATTCATCCCCCCAAAGTCAATACTTTGTAGAGCCACCTTTTGCAGCAATTACAGCTGCAAGTCTCTTGGGGTATGTCTCTATAAGCTTGGCACATCTAGCCACTGGGATTTCTGCCCATTCTTCAAGGCAAAACTGCTCCAGCTCCTTCAAGTTGGATGGGTTCTGCTGTACAGCAATCTTTAAGTCATACCACAGATTCTCAATTGGATTGAGGTCTGGGCTTTGACTCGGCCATTCCAAGACATTTAAATGTTTCCCCTTAAACCACTCAAGTGTTGCTTTAGCAGTATGCTTAGGGTCATTGTCCTGCCGGAAGGTGAACCTCCATCCCAGTCTCAAATCTCTGGAAGACTGAAACAGGTTTCTCTCAATAATTTCCCTGTATTTAGCACCATCCATCATTCCTTCAATTCTGACCAGTTTCTCAGTCCCTGCCGATGAAAAACATCCCCACAGCATGATGCTGCCACCACCATGCTTCACTGTGGGGATGTTGTTCTCGGGGTGATGAGAGGTGTTGGGTTTGAGCCAGACATAGCGTTTTCCTTGATGGCCAAAAATCTCAATTTTAGTTTCATCTGACCAGTGTACCTCCTTCCATATGTTTGGGGAGTCTCCCACATGTGTTTGCTTATTTTTTTCTTTAAGCAATGGCTTTTTTTCTGGCCACTCTTCTGTAAAGCCCATCTCTGTGGAGTGTACGGTTTAAAGTGGTCCTATGGACAGATACTCCAATCTTCGCTGTGGAGTTTTGCAGCTCCTTCAGGGTTATCTTTGGCCTCTGATTAATGCCCTCCTTGCCTGGTCCGTGAGTTTTGGTGGGCGGCCCTCTCTTGGCAGGTTTGTTGTGGTGCGATATTCTTTCCATTTTTAAATTATGGATTTAATGGTGCTCCGTGGGATGTTCAAAGTTGTGGATATTTTTTTATAACCCAACCCTGATCTGTTCTTCTCCACAACTTTGTCCCTGACCTGTTTGGAGAGCTCCTTGGTCATGGTGCCGCTTGCTTGGTGGATCCCCTTGCTTAGTGGTGTTGCAGACTCTGGGGCCTTTCAGAACAGGTGTCTATATACTGACACTTAGATTGCATACTAGTGGTCTTTATTTAACTAATTATGTGACTTCTGAAGGTAATTGGTTGCACCAGATCTTATTTAGGAGCTTCAAAGCAAAGGGGGTGAATATATATGCATGCACCATTTATTTTGTATAATTTTTTGAAATAAGTTATTTTTTTAATTTCACTTCACCAATTTGGAGTATTTTGTGTATGTCCATTACATGAAATCCAAATAAAATCAATTTAAATTACAGGTTGTAATGCAACAAAATAGGAAAAAATGCCAAGGGGGGTGAATTTTAGAATAAGGCTGTAACGTAACAAAATGTGGGAAAAGTCAAGGGGTCTGAATACTTTCCGAATGCACTGTATATATGTACAGTACCAGTCAAAAGTTTGGACACACCTACCCATTCAAGAGTTTTTCTTTATTTGTACTATTTTCTACATTGTAGAATAATAGTGAAGACATCAAAACTATGGAATCATGTAGTAACCACATTTTTTTTAAACAAATCTAAATATATTTTAAATTTGCGATTCTTCAAATAGCCACCCTTTGCCTTGATGACAGCTTTGCACACTCTTGGCATGCTCTCAACCAGCTTCACCTGGAATCTTGAAGGAGTTCCCACATATGCTGAGCACTTGCTGGCTGCTTTTCCTTCACTCTGCAGTCTGACTCATCCCAAACCATCTCAATTTGGTTGAGGTCTGGGGATTGTGGAGGCCAGGTCATCTGATGCAGCACTCCATCACTCTCCTTCTTGGTAAAATAGCCCTTACACAGCTGGGAGGTGTGTTGGGTCATTGTCCTGTTGAAAAACAGATGATAGTCCCACTAAGCCCAAACCAGATGGGATGGTGTACCGCTGCAGAATGCTGTGGTAGCCATGCTGGTTAAGTGTGCCTTGAATTCTAAATAAATAACAGACAGTGTCACCAGCAAAGCACCCCCACACCATAACACCTCCTCCTCCATGCTTCACGGTGGGAACTACACATGCAGAGATCATCCGTTCGCCCACACCGCGTCTCACGAAGACACGACAGTTGGAACCAGAAATCGCCAATTTGGACTCCAGACCAAATGACAAATTTCCACCTATCTAATGTCCATTGCTCATCTTTCAGGCCCATGCAGGTCTCTTCTTCTTATTGGTGTCCTTTAGTTTTTTTTTTTTTTTTTTCAGCAATTCGACCATGAAGGTCTGATTCACACAGTCCCCTCTGAATAGTTGATGTTGAGAAGGCACACCCGTTAATTGAAATGCATTCCAGGTGACTACCTCATGAAGCTGGTTGAGAAAATGCCAGGAGTGTGCAAAACTGTCGTCAAGGCTAATGGTGGCTATTTGAAGAATCTCAAATATAACATATATTTTGATTTGTTTAACACTTTTTTTAGTTACTACATTATTCCATATGTGTTATTTCATAGTTTTGATGTCTTCACTATTATTCTACAATGTAAAAAATAGTAAAAAAAAAAAACCTCTGGAATGAATAGGTGTTCAAACTTTTGACTGGTATTGTTTGTCTAATAAATGACCAAAGGGGTCTGACTTTAAATGAAGTACATCATCATGGATATAGAGTCTTTATGGATGTGTTATGAATGACCGAAGGTGTCTCACTTCAAACTAAGTATTACAGGACACTACATGAAGCGTCAATAAACAGGTTATTTACGTTCTGCTGATTTATGAAGGTTCTCTCGTGATCCACAGGTTACTGTAGGGTGGGAGAGGTTTTTAAATGGGTTGATGGACCTGCAAAGCTTGTCTGTGTGTCAGAACCAAGATAATTTGGAGTGGTCCAACCTGAGACCACCTCACCAGGTATTCCTCTTCTGATCCCATGGAGACCAGGGCTTCATTACAACCTGTTTACAATGGTGCCAACATTTTCCTGCTGATCTTTCAGCGGGGGAGTGGGTGAATGTGTCAAAGACCTGACTGGGTCCAGCACCACACGGTATGGCTTGTTATATTGTTGTGTTAAAGACCTGACTGGACCCAGCACCACACGGTATGACTGGTTATATTGTTGTGTTAAAGACCTGACTGGGTCCAGCACCACACGGTATGACTGGTTATATTGTTGTGTTAAAGACCTGACTGGACCCAGCACCACACGGTATGACTGGTTATATTGTTGTGTTAAAGACCTGACTGGACCCAGCACCACGGTATGGCTGGTTATATTGTTGTGTTAAAGACCTGACTGGGTCCAGAACCACACGGTATGACTGGTTATATTGTTGTGTTAAAGACCTGACTGGACCCAGCACCACACGGTATGACTGGTTATATTGTTGTGTTAAAGACCTGACTGGACCCAGCACCACACGGTATGACTGGTTATATTGTTGTGTTAAAGACCTGACTGGACCCAGCACCACACGGTATGGCTGGTTATATTGTTGTGTTAAAGACCTGACTGGGTCCAGAACCACACGGTATGACTGGTTATATTGTTGTGTTAAAGACCTGACTGGACCCAGCACCACACGGTATGACTGGTTATATTTTTGTGTTAAAGACCTGACTGGACCCAGAACCACACGGTATGACTGGTTATATTGTTGTGTTAAAGACCTGACTGGACCCAGCACCACACGGTATGACTGGTTATATTGTTGTGTTAAAGACCTGACTGGACCCAGCACCACACGGTATGGCTGGTTATATTGTTGTGTTAAAGACCTGACTGGACCCAGCACCCCACGGTATGGCTTGTTATATTGTTATCAAAGACCTGACTGGACCCAGCACCCCACGGTATGACTGGTTATATTGTTGTGTTAAAGACCTGACTGGACCCAGCACCACACGGTATGACTGGTTATATTGTTGTGTTAAAGACCTGACTGGACCCAGCACCACACGGTATGACTGGTTATATTGTTGTGTTAAAGACCTGACTGGACCCAGCACCACACGGTATGGCTTGTTATATTGTTGTGTTAAAGACCTGACTGGACCCAGCACCACACGGTATGACTGGTTATATTGTTGTGTTAAAGACCTGACTGGACCCAGCACCACACGGTATGACTGGTTATATTTTTGTGTTAAAGACCTGACTGGACCCAGAACCACACGGTATGACTGGTTATATTGTTGTGTTAAAGACCTGACTGGACCCAGCACCACACGGTATGACTGGTTATATTGTTGTGTTAAAGACCTGACTGGACCCAGCACCACACGGTATGACTGGTTATATTGTTGTGTTAAAGACCTGACTGGACCCAGCACCACACGGTATGACTGGTTATATTGTTGTGTTAAAGACCTGACTGGACCCAGCACCACACGGTATGACTGGTTATATTGTTGTGTTAAAGACCTGACTGGACCCAGCACCACACGGTATGACTGGTTATATTGTTGTGTTAAAGACCTGACTGGACCCAGCACCACACGGTATGACTGGTTATATTGTTGTGTTAAAGACCTGACTGGACCCAGCACCACACGGTATGACTGGTTATATTTTTGTGTTAAAGACCTGACTGGGTCCAGCACCACACGGTATGGCTGGTTATATTGTTGTGTTAAAGACCTGACTGGACCCAGAACCACACGGTATGGCTGGTTATATTGTTGTGTTAAAGACCTGACTGGACCCAGCACCACACGGTATGGCTGGTTATATTGTTGTGTTAAAGACCTGACTGGACCCAGCACCACACGGTATGACTGGTTATATTGTTGTATGTGTTCGTGTATTGAGGAACATGTAACTTGGTTCCAGAAGAAAGACACTTCAATTTCGTTAGGTTGGGGGGCTTTCATCAAGGTGAACGTCGTCCCGAGGCTATTGAACACACAGCACAGATAACCCTGGGAGATCAACCATTCAGAGATGGTCTTAGTGAAAGTGACCATAGAGTTCTATAGGAGTGTCCTTAGTGAGTAAAGTAGTTGTCATCATCACTAGTTAACACAGTCAGAAAGTCGTAGTTATGGCTAAACCCCGCCCATTTCCACAATTGATCTAATTAAAGTTGTATTTGAAACCTAACCCTAACTAATGAAGGCCAGGTTTGATGCGTGCCTGGGAATGAGATGAGGTGTAATGTGATTTGAAACCTAACCCTAACTAATGAAGGCCAGGTTTGATGCGTGCCTGGGAATGAGATGAGGTGTAATGTGACTAACGTGACATCACTTCAGAGCGTGTGATGTGTGTCACAACACGTCACCCTTTATAAAGCACATGATTATATCAGATTCAACATAGTGGGTTATGTCACAGTTATGAACCCTTTATAAAGCATGACATAGGGTTATAGATGTGTTGTCAAACATGTATATAGTGCTTTTGAAGGCATTATTAAGGCTTTATGAACCCTTGAAGCTTTCAAGCGGGATCGTTTTGTTGAAATCTCGTCTCTCCCTCCTCCCTCTCCTCTCTTTCTCCTCTCCTCCCTCTCCTCCCTCCCTCTCCTCCCTCTCTCCTCTCTCTCTCTCTCCTCTCCCTCTCTCCTCCCTCTCTCTCTCTCCTCCCTCTCTCTCTCTCCTCTCCCCTTCTCTCCTCCCTCTCTCCTCCCTCTCTCCTCCCTCTCTCTCTCTCCTCTCCCTCTCTCCTCCCTCTCTCCTCCCACTCTCCCCCCTCTGCCCCCTCTTCCTCTCTCTCTCCTCCCTCTCTCTCTCCTCTCTCTCCCCCCTCTGCCCCCTCTCCTCTCTCCCTCTTCCTCTCCCCCTCTCTCTCTCCCCGTCTCCCCCCCCTTCTCTCTTTCTCCAGGGAGAGGTAGATGTGCATCCTAACCCTGTGAATGGGAACTCTTCAGAGGAGGAGAAGGAGGAAGAGGAGAAGGAGGAAGAGGAGAAGGAGGCCTGGCCTGAAGACCACAGCAGCTCCAGGTAGGAACACATAGACACACACACACACACACACACACACACACACACACACACACACACACACACACACACACACAGACACACACACACACACCCAGACCACAGCAGTTCCTTTCATGGCTACTTGGTGACTATTCCAGTGACTACCTGTTATAGTGGCTACTCTGACCAATATGTTACTGTAGTGACTACTACTGGTGACTATTCTGTAGATATAGTGACTACCACTGGTGACTGTTCTGTAGACAGTGACTACTCCGACTATTCTGTAGACATAGTGACTACTCTGACTATTCTGTAGACATGGTGACTACTCTGACTATTCTGTAGACATAGTGACTACTCTGACTATTCTGTAGACATAGTGACAACTCTGACTATTCTGCAGACGGTGACTACTCTGACTATTCTGTAGACATAGTGACTACTCTGACTATTCTGTAGACATAGTGACTACTCTGACTATTCTGTAGACATAGTGACTACTCTGACTATTCTGTAGACATAGTCACTACTCTGACTATTCTGTAGACATAGTGACTACTCAGACTATTCTGTAGACATAGTGACTACCACTGGTGACTGTTCTGTAGACAGTGACTACTCTGACTATTCTGTAGACATAGTGACTACTACTGGTGGCTATTCTGTAGACATAGTGACTACTCTGGCTATTCTGTAGACATAGTGACTACTCTGACTATTCTGTAGACATAGTCACTACTCTGACTATTCTGTAGACATAGTGACTACTCTGACTATTCTGTAGACATAGTGACTACCACTGGTGGCTGTTCTGTAGACATAGTGACTACTCTGGCTATTCTGTAGACATAGTGACTACTCTGACTATTCTGTAGACATAGTCACTACTCTGACTATTCTGTAGACATAGTGACTACTCTGACTGTTCTGTAGATATAGTGACTACTCTGACTATTCTGTAGACATAGTGACTACTCTGACTATTCTGTGGACATAGTGACTGCTCTGACTATTCTGTAGATATAGTGACTACTCTGACTATTCTGTAGACATAGTGACTACTCTGACTGTTCTGTAGACATAGTGACTACTCTGAATATTCTGTAGACGTGACTACTACTGGTGACTGTTCTGTAGATATAGTGACTACTCTGACTATTCTGTAGACATAGTGACTACTCTGTTGGCTGTTCTGTAGACATAGTGACTACTCTGTTGGCTGTTCTGTAGACATAGTGACTACTCTGACTATTCTGTAGACATAGTGACTGCTCTGACTATTCTGTAGACATAATGACTACTCTGGTGGCTGTTCTGTAGACATAGTGACTACTCTGACTATTCTGTAGACATAGTGACTACTCTGACTATTCTGTAGACATAGTGACTACTCTGACTATTCTGTAGACATAGTGACTACTCTGAATATTCTGTAGACATAGTGACTACTCTGACTATTCTGTAGACATAGTGACTACTCTGAATATTCTGTAGATATAGTGACTACTCTGAATATTCTGTAGACATAGTGACTACTACTGGTGACTGTTCTGTAGATATAGTGACTACTCTGACTATTCTGTAGACATAGTGACTACTCTGACTATTCTGTAGACATAGTGACTACTCTGAATATTCTGTAGATATAGTGACTACTACTGGTGACTGTTCTGTAGATATAGTGACTACTCTGGTGGCTGTTCTGTAGACATAGTGACTACTCTGAATATTCTGTAGACATAGTGACTACTCTGACTATTCTGTAGACATAGTGACTACTCTGAATATTCTGTAGATATAGTGACTACTACTGGTGACTGTTCTGTAGATATAGTGACTACTCTGGTGGCTGTTCTGTAGACATAGTGACTACTCTGAATATTCTGTAGACATAGTGACTACTCTGACTATTCTGTAGACATAGTGACTACTCTGACTATTCTGTAGACATAGTGACTACTCGGAATATTCTGTAGACATAGTGACTACTCTGACTGTTCTGTAGACATAGCGACTACTCTGGTGGCTGTTCTGTAGACATAGTGACTACTCTGACTATTCTGTAGACATAGTGACTACTCTGACTATTCTGTAGACATAGTGACTACTCTGGTGGCTGTTCTGTAGACATAGTGACTACTCTGACTATTCTGTTGATATAGTGACTGCTCTGACTATTCTGTAGACATAGTGACTACTCTGACTTTTCTGTAGACATAGTGACTGCTCTGACTATTCTGTAGACATAGTGACTACTCTGACTATTCTGTAGACATAGTGACTACTCTGTTAGCTGTTCTGTAGACATAGTGACTACTCTGACTATTCTGTAGACATAGTGACTACTCTGAATATTATGTAGACATAGTGACTACTCTGACTGTTCTGTAGACATAGTGACTGCTCTGACTATTCTGTAGACATAGTGACTACTCTGGCTATTCTGTAGACATAGTGACTACTCTGTTACTATTCTGTAGACATAGTGACTACTCTGACTATTCTGTAGACATAGTGACTACTCTGAATATTCTGTAGACATAGAGACTACTCTGACTGTTCTGTAGACATAGTGACTACTCTGACTATTCTGTAGAGCATAGTGACTGCTCTGACTATTCTGTAGACATAGTGACTACTCTGACTATTCTGTAGACATAGTGACTACTCTGTTAGCTGTTCTGTAGACATAGTGACTACTCTGACTATTCTGTAGACATAGTGACTACTCTGAATATTATGTAGACATAGTGACTACTCTGACTGTTCTGTAGACATAGTGACTACTCTGACTATTCTGTAGACATAGTGACTACTCTGGGTATTCTGTAGACATAGTGACTACTCTGACTATTCTGTAGACATAGTGACTACTCTGACTGTTCTGTAGACATAGTGACTACTCTGACTATTCTGTAGACATAGTGACTACTCTGACTGTTCTGTAGACATAGTGACTACTCTGGTGGCTGTTCTGTAGACATAGTGACTACTCTGACTATTCTGTAGACATAGTGACTACTCTGACTATTCTGTAGACATAGTGACTACTCTGGTGGCTGTTCTGTAGACATAGTGACTACTCTGACTATTCTGTAGACATAGTGACTACTCTGAATATTATGTAGACATAGTGACTACTCTGACTGTTCTGTAGACATAGTGACTACTCTGACTATTCTGTAGACATAGTGACTACTCTGACTGTTCTGTAGACATAGTGACTACTCTGGTGGCTGTTCTGTAGACATAGTGACTACTCTGACTATTCGGTAGACATAGTGACTACTCTGACTATTCTGTTGACATAGTGACTACTCTGGTGGCTGTTCTGTAGACATAGTGACTACTCTGACTTTTCTGTAGACATAGTGACTGCTCTGACTATTCTGTAGACATAGTGACTACTCTGACTATTCTGTAGACATAGTGACTACTCTGTTAGCTATTCTGTAGACATAGTGACTACTCTGACTATTCTGTAGACATAGTGACTACTCTGAATATTATGTAGACATAGTGACTACTCTGACTGTTCTGTAGACATAGTGACTACTCTGACTATTCTGTAGACATAGTGACTGCTCTGACTATTCTGTAGACATAGTGACTACTCTGACTATTCTGTAGACATAGTGACTACTCTGTTAGCTGTTCTGTAGACATAGTGACTACTCTGACTATTCTGTAGATATAGTGACTACTCTGAATATTATGTAGACATAGTGACTACTCTGACTATTCTGTAGACATAGTGACTACTCTGACTGTTCTGTAGACATAGTGACTACTCTGACTGTTCTGTAGACATAGTGACTACTCTGACTGTTCTGTAGACATAGTGACTACTCTGGTGACTGTTCTGTAGATATAGTGACTACTCTGACTGTTCTGTAGACATAGTGACTACTCTGACTGTTCTGTAGACATAGTGACTACTCTGGTGACTGTTCTGTGGATATAGTGACTACTCTGACTGTTCTGTAGACATAGTGACTACTACTGGTGACTGTTCTGTAGATATAGTGACTACTCTGACTATTCTGTAGACATAGTGACTACTCTGACTATTCTGTAGATATAGTGACTACTCTGACTATTCTGTAGACATAGTGACTACTCTGGTGGCTGTTCTGTAGACATAGTGACTACTCTGGCTATTCTGTAGACATAGTGACTACTCTGAATATTCTGTAGACATAGTGACCACTCTAACTATTCTGTAGACATAGTGACTACTCTGACTATTCTGTAGACATAGTGACTACTCTGACTATTCTGTAGACATAGTGACTACTCTGGTGGCTGTTCTGTAGACATAGTGACTACTCTGAATATTCTGTAGACATAGTGACTACTCTGACTATTCTGTAGACATAGTGACTACTCTGTTAGCTGTTCTGTAGACATAGTGACTACTCTGACTATTCTGTAAACATAGTGACTACTCTGACTATTCTGTAGACATAGTGACTACTCTGGTGGCTGTTCTGTAGACAGTGACTACTCTGAATATTCTGTAGACATAGTGACTACTCTGACTATTCTGTAGACATAGTGACTACTCTGACTATTCTGTAGACAGTGACTACTCGGACTATTCTGTAGACATAGTGACCACTCTGAATATTCTGTAGACATAGTGACTACTCTGACTGTTCTGTAGATATAGTGACTACTCTGGCTGTTCTGTAGACATAGTGACTACTCTGAATATTCTGTAGACATAGTGACTACTCTGGTGGCTGTTCTGTAGACATAGTGACTACTCTGGCTATTCTGTAGACATAGTGACCACTCTGAATATTCTGTAGACATAGTGACTACTCTGACTATTCTGTAGACATAGTGACTACTCTGACTATTCTGTAGACATAGTGACTACTCTGACTATTCTGTAGACATAGTGACTACTCTGGTGGCTGTTCTGTTAACATAGTGACTACTCTGACTATTCTGTAGACACAGTGACTACTCTGACATTTCTGTAGACATAGTGACTACTCTGACTATTCTGTAGACATAGTGACCACTCTGACATTTCTGTAGACATAGTGACCACTCTGAATATTCTGTAGACATAGTGACTACTCTGGTGGCTGTTCTGTAGACATAGTGACTACTCTGGCTATTCTGTAGATATAGTGACTACTCTGGTGACTGTTCTGTTAACATAGTGACTACTCTGGGTATTCTGTAGATATAGTGACTACTCTGGTGACTGTTCTGTTGACATAGTGACTACTCTGACTATTCTGTAGACATAGTAACTACTTTGACTATTCTGTTGATATAGTGACTACTCTGACTATTCTGTAGACATAGTGACTACACTGTTAGCTGTTCTGTAGACATAGTGACTACTCTGACTGTTCTGTAGACACAGTGACTACTCTGACTGTTCTGTAGACATAGTGACTACTCTGACTGTTCTGTAGACATAGTAACTACTTTGACTATTCTGTTGATATAGTGACTACTCTGACTATTCTGTAGACATAGTGACTACTCTGACTATTCCGTGGACATAGTGACTACTCTGTTAGCTGTTCTGTAGACATAGTGACTACTCTGGCTATTCTGTAGACATAGTGACCACTCTGAATATTCTGTAGACATAGTGACTACTCTGACTATTCTGTAGACATAGTGACTACTCTCACATTTCTGTAAACATAGTGACTACTCTGGGTATTCTGTAAACATAGTGACTACTCTAACTATTCTGTAGACATAGTGACTACTCTGACTATTCTGTAGATATAGTGACTACTCTGACTATTCCATAGACATAGTGACTACTCTGGGTATTCTGTAGATATAGTGACTACTCTGGTGGCTGTTCAGTAGACATTGTGACTACTCTAACTATTTTGTAGACATAGTGACTACTCTGACTATTCTGTGGATATAGTGACTACTCTGACTATTCTGTAGACATAGTGACCACTCTGAATATTATGTAGACATAGTGACTACTCTGACTATTCTGTAGACATAGTGACTACTCTGACATTTCTGTAAACATAGTGACTACTCCGACTATTCTGTGGATATAGTGACTACTCTGACTATTCTGTAGACATAGTGACTACTCTGGGTATTCTGTAGACATAGTGACCACTCTGACTATTCTGTAGATATAGTGACTACTCTGGTGACTATTCTGTTGATATAGTGACTACTCTGACTATTCTGTAGACATAGTGACTACTCTGACTATTCTGTAGACATAGTGACTACTCTGTTAGCTGTTCTGTAGACATAGTGACTACTCTGACTGTTCTGTAGACATAGTGACTACTCTGTTAGCTGTTCTGTAGACATAGTGACTACTCTGACTATTAAGTAGACATAGTGACTACTCTGACATTTCTGTAGACATAGTGACTACTCTGGTGGCTGTTCTGTAGACATACTGACTACTCTGGCTATTCTGTAAACATAGTGACTACTCTAACTATTCTGTAGACATAGTGACTACTCTGACTATTCTGTAGATATAGCGACTACTCTGACTATTCTGTAGACATAGTGACTACTCTGACTATTCTGTAGACATAGTGACTACTCTGACTATTCTGTAGACATAGTGACTACTCTGACTATTCTGTAGACATAGTGACCACTCTGAATATTCTGTAGACATAGTGACTACTCTGACTATTCTGTAGACATAGTGACCACTCTGACATTTCTGTAGACATAGTGACTACTCTGACTGTTCTGTAGACATAGTGACTACTTTGAATATTCTGTAGACATAGTGACTACTCTGGTGGCTGTTCTGTAGACATAGTGACTACTCTGGCTATTCTGTAGATATAGTGACTACTCTGACTATTCTGTAGACATAGTGACTACTCTGACTATTCTGTAGACATAGTGACTACTCTGAATATTCTGTAGACATAGTGACTACTCTGGTGGCTGTTCTGTAGACATAGTGACTACTCTGTTAGCTGTTCTGTAGACATAGTGACTACTCTGACTGTTCTGTAGACATAGTGACTACTCTGACTATTCTGTAGACATAGTGACTACTCTGACTATTCTGTAGACATAGTGACTACTCTGTTAGCTGTTCTGTAGACATAGTGACTACTCTGACTGTTCTGTAGACATAGTGACTACTCTGACTATTCTGTAGATATAGTGACTACTTTGACTATTCCGTAGACATAGTGACTACTCTGACTATTCCGTTGACATAGTGACTACCCTGACTATTCTGTAGACA